>NW_027315070.1:0-83307 GCF_023375885.2 Dermacentor andersoni | reverse complement strand
ACACACGCGAGACAGATAAGTTTTCTGCAAAACCACAAGATGTGCATGCAAATGGTGCTTTTCGCAGAACGCGCACGTGGATTTCTACCAAACAACGTGCTAAGCATGCCGATGCTGCTCTTTTTAGCACCCGGGCACGGATTCGTGCGAAAACGCGTTTTAAGCATGCACATGCATCTTTTGGTAGACGCGGATGAAGTTTTCTGAAAAACCACGAGATGTGCATGCAAATGGTGCTTTTGACAGAACGCGCACGTGGATTTCTACCAAACGACATGCTAAGCATGCCGATGCTGCTCTTTTTAGCACCCGTGCACGGATTCGTGCGAAAACGCGTTTTAAGCATGCACATGCATCTTTTGGTAGACGCGGATGAAGTTTTCTGCAAAACCACAAGATGTGCATGCAAATGGTGCTTTTGGCAGAACGCGCACGTGGATTTCTACAAAACGACGTGCTAAGCATGCCGATGCTGCTCTTTTTAGCACCCGCGCACGGATTTGTGCGAAAACGCGTTTTAAGCATGCACATGCATCTTTTGGTAGACGAGATTGAAGTTTTCTGCAAAACCACAAGATGTGCATGCAAATGGTGCTTTTGGCAGAACGCGCACGTGGATTTCTACCAAACGACGTGCTAAGCATGCCGATGCTGCTCTTTTTAGCACCCGCGCACGGATTTGTGCGAAAACGCGTTTTAAGCATGCACATGCATCTTTTGGTAGACGCGGATGAAGTTTTCTGCAAAACCACAAGATGTGCATGCAAATGGTGCTTTTGGCAGAACGCGCACGTGGATTTCTACCAAACGACGTGCTAAGCATGCCGATGCTGCTCTTTTTAGCACCCGCGCACGGATTTGTGCGAAAACGCGTTTTAAGCATGCACATGCATCTTTTGGTAGACGAGATTGAAGTTTTCTGCAAAACCACAAGATGTGCATGCAAATGGTGCTTTTCGCAGAACGCGCACGTGGATTTCTACCAAACAACGTGCTAAGCATGCCGATGCTGCTCTTTTTAGCACCCGCGCACGGATTCGTGCGAAAACGCGTTTTAAGCATGCACATGCATCTTTTGGTAGACGCGGATGAAGTTTTCTGCAAAACCACAAGATGTGCATGCAAATGGTGCTTTTGGCAGAACGCGCACGTGGATTTCTACCAAACGACGTGCTAAGCATGCCGATGCTGCTCTTTTTAGCACCCGCGCACGGATTTGTGCGAAAACGCGTTTT
Organism: Dermacentor andersoni; assembly: GCF_023375885.2. NCBI lineage: Eukaryota > Metazoa > Arthropoda > Arachnida > Ixodida > Ixodidae > Dermacentor > Dermacentor andersoni. The sequence continues at coordinate 82,072 of NW_027315070.1, read as the reverse complement.
AAGCATGCACATGCATCTTTTGGTAGACGCGGATGAAGTTTTCTGCAAAACCACAAGATGTGCATGCAAATGGTGCTTTTGGCAGAACGCGCACGTGGATTTCTACCAAACGACGTGATAAGCATGCCGATGCTGCTCTTTTTAGCACCCGCGCACGGATTTGTGCGAAAACGCGTTTTAAGCATGCACTTGCATCTTTTGGTAGACGAGATTGAAGTTTTCTGCAAAACCACAAGATGTGCATGCAAATGGTGCTTTTGGCAGAACGCGCACGTGGATTTCTACCAAACGACGTGCTAAGCATGCCGATGCTGCTCTTTTTAGCACCCGCGCACGGATTCGTGCGAAAACGCGTTTTAGGCATGCACGTGCATCTTTTGGTAGACGCGGATGAAGTTTTCTGCAAAACCACAAGATGTGCATGCAAATGGTGCTTTTGGCAGAACGCGCACGTGGATTTCTACCAAACGACGTGCTAAGCATGCCGATGCTGCTCTTTTTAGCACCCGCGCACGGATTCGTGCGAAAACGCGTTTTAAGCATGCACATGCATCTTTTGGTAGACGCGGATGAAGTTTTCTGCAAAACCACAAGATGTGCATGCAAATGGTGCTTTTGGCAGAACGCGCACGTGGATTTCTACCAAACGACGTGCTAAGCATGCCGATGCTGCTCTTTTTAGCACCCGCGCACGGATTTGTGCGAAAACGCGTTTTAAGCATGCACATGCATCTATTGGCAGACGCGGATGAAGTTTTCTGCAAAACCACAAGATGTGCATGCAAATGGTGCTTTTGGCAGAACGCGCACGTGGATTTCTACCAAACGACGTGCTAAGCATGCCGATGCTGCTCTTTTTAGCACCCGCGCACGGATTTGTGCGAAAACGCGTTTTAAGCATGCACAGGCATCTTTTGGTAGACGCGGATGAAGTTTTCTGCAAAACCACAAGATGTGCATGCAAATGGTGCTTTTGGCAGAACGCGCACGTGGATTTCTACCAAACGACGTGCTAAGCATGCCGATGCTGCTCTTTTTAGCACCCGCGCACGGATTTGTGCGAAAACGCGTTTTAAGCATGCACATGCATCTTTTGGTAGACGAGATTGAAGTTTTCTGCAAAACCACAAGATGTGCATGCAAATGGTGCTTTTGGCAGAACGCGCACGTGGATTTCTACAAAACGACGTGCTAAGCATGCCGATGCTGCTCTTTTTAGCACCCGCGCACGGATTTGTGCGAAAACGCGTTTTAAGCATGCACATGCATCTTTTGGTAGACGAGATTGAAGTTTTCTGCAAAACCACAAGATGTGCATGCAAATGGTGCTTTTGGCAGAACGCGCACGTGGATTTCTACCAAACGACGTGCTAAGCATGCCGATGCTGCTCTTTTTAGCACCCGCGCACGGATTTGTGCGAAAACGCGTTTTAAGCATGCACATGCATCTTTTGGTAGACGCGGATGAAGTTTTCTGCAAAACCACAAGATGTGCATGCAAATGGTGCTTTTGGCAGAACGCGCACGTGGATTTCTACCAAACGACGTGCTAAGCATGCCGATGCTGCTCTTTTTAGCACCCGCGCACGGATTTGTGCGAAAACGCGTTTTAAGCATGCACATGCATCTTTTGGTAGACGAGATTGAAGTTTTCTGCAAAACCACAAGATGTGCATGCAAATGGTGCTTTTCGCAGAACGCGCACGTGGATTTCTACCAAACAACGTGCTAAGCATGCCGATGCTGCTCTTTTTAGCACCCGCGCACGGATTCGTGCGAAAACGCGTTTTAAGCATGCACATGCATCTTTTGGTAGACGCGGATGAAGTTTTCTGCAAAACCACAAGATGTGCATGCAAATGGTGCTTTTGGCAGAACGCGCACGTGGATTTCTACCAAACGACGTGCTAAGCATGCCGATGCTGCTCTTTTTAGCACCCGCGCACGGATTTGTGCGAAAACGCGTTTTAAGCATGCACATGCATCTTTTGGTAGACGCGGATGAAGTTTTCTGCAAAACCACAAGATGTGCATGCAAATGGTGCTTTTGGCAGAACGCGCACGTGGATTTCTACCAAACGACGTGATAAGCATGCCGATGCTGCTCTTTTTAGCACCCGCGCACGGATTTGTGCGAAAACGCGTTTTAAGCATGCACTTGCATCTTTTGGTAGACGAGATTGAAGTTTTCTGCAAAACCACAAGATGTGCATGCAAATGGTGCTTTTGGCAGAACGCGCACGTGGATTTCTACCAAACGACGTGCTAAGCATGCCGATGCTGCTCTTTTTAGCACCCGCGCACGGATTCGTGCGAAAACGCGTTTTAGGCATGCACGTGCATCTTTTGGTAGACGCGGATGAAGTTTTCTGCAAAACCACAAGATGTGCATGCAAATGGTGCTTTTGGCAGAACGCGCACGTGGATTTCTACCAAACGACGTGCTAAGCATGCCGATGCTGCTCTTTTTAGCACCCGCGCACGGATTCGTGCGAAAACGCGTTTTAAGCATGCACATGCATCTTTTGGTAGACGCGGATGAAGTTTTCTGCAAAACCACAAGATGTGCATGCAAATGGTGCTTTTGGCAGAACGCGCACGTGGATTTCTACCAAACGACGTGCTAAGCATGCCGATGCTGCTCTTTTTAGCACCCGCGCACGGATTTGTGCGAAAACGCGTTTTAAGCATGCACATGCATCTATTGGCAGACGCGGATGAAGTTTTCTGCAAAACCACAAGATGTGCATGCAAATGGTGCTTTTGGCAGAACGCGCACGTGGATTTCTACCAAACGACGTGCTAAGCATGCCGATGCTGCTCTTTTTAGCACCCGCGCACGGATTTGTGCGAAAACGCGTTTTAAGCATGCACAGGCATCTTTTGGTAGACGCGGATGAAGTTTTCTGCAAAACCACAAGATGTGCATGCAAATGGTGCTTTTGGCAGAACGCGCACGTGGATTTCTACCAAACGACGTGCTAAGCATGCCGATGCTGCTCTTTTTAGCACCCGCGCACGGATTTGTGCGAAAACGCGTTTTAAGCATGCACATGCATCTTTTGGTAGACGAGATTGAAGTTTTCTGCAAAACCACAAGATGTGCATGCAAATGGTGCTTTTGGCAGAACGCGCACGTGGATTTCTACCAAACGACGTGCTAAGCATGCCGATGCTGCTCTTTTTAGCACCCGCGCACGCATTTGTGCGAAAACGCGTTTTAAGCATGCACATGCATCTTTTGGTAGACGCGGATGAAGTTTTCTGCAAAACCACAAGATGTGCATGCAAATGGTGCTTTTGGCAGAACGCGCACGTGGATTTCTACCAAACGACGTGCTAAGCATGCCGATGCTGCTCTTTTTAGCACCCGCGCACGGATTGGTGCGAAAACGCGTTTTAAGCATGCACATGCATCTTTTGGTAGACGAGATTGAAGTTTTCTGCAAAACCACAAGATGTGCATGCAAATGGTGCTTTTCGCAGAACGCGCACGTGGATTTCTACCAAACGACGTGCTAAGCATGCCGATGCTGCTCTTTTTAGCACCCGCGCACGGATTCGTGCGAAAACGCGTTTTAAGCATGCACATGCATCTTTTGGTAGACGCGGATGAAGTTTTCTGCAAAACCACAAGATGTGCATGCAAATGGTGCTTTTGGCAGAACGCGCACGTGGATTTCTACCAAACGACGTGCTAAGCATGCCGATGCTGCTCTTTTTAGCACCCGCGCACGGATTTGTGCGAAAACGCGTTTTAAGCATGCACATGCATCTTTTGGTAGACGCGGATGAAGTTTTCTGCAAAACCACAAGATGTGCATGCAAATGGTGCTTTTGGCAGAACGCGCACGTGGATTTCTACCAAACGACGTGATAAGCATGCCGATGCTGCTCTTTTTAGCACCCGCGCACGGATTTGTGCGAAAATGCGTTTTAAGCATGCACATGCATCTTTTGGTAGACGAGATTGAAGTTTTCTGCAAAACCACAAGATGTGCATGCAAATGGTGCTTTTCGCAGAACGCGCACGTGGATTTCTACCAAACAACGTGCTAAGCATGCCGATGCTGCTCTTTTTAGCACCCGCGCACGGATTCGTGCGAAAACGCGTTTTAAGCATGCACATGCATCTTTTGGTAGACGCGGATGAAGTTTTCTGCAAAACCACAAGATGTGCATGCAAATGGTGCTTTTGGCAGAACGCGCACGTGGATTTCTACCAAACGACGTGCTAAGCATGCCGATGCTGCTCTTTTTAGCACCCGCGCACGGATTCGTGCGAAAACGCGTTTTAAGCATGCACATGCATCTTTTGGTAGACGCGGATGAAGTTTTCTGCAAAACCACGAGATGTGCATGCAAATGGTGCTCTTGGCAGAACGCGCACGTGGATTTCTACCAAACGACGTGCTAAGCATGCCGATGCTGCTCTTTTTAGCACCCGCGCACGGATTTGTGCGAAAACGCGTTTTAAGCATGCACATGCAGCATTTGGTAGACGAGATTGAAGTTTTCTGCAAAACCACAAGATGTGCATGCAAATGGTGCTTTTCGCAGAACGCGCACGTGGATTTCTACCAAACAACGTGCTAAGCATGCCGATGCTGCTCTTTTTAGCACCCGCGCACGGCTTCGTGCGAAAACGCGTTTTAAGATGCACATGCATCTTTTGGTAGACGCGGATGAAGTTTTCTGCAAAACCACAAGATGTGCATGCAAATGGTGCTTTTGGCAGAACGCGCACGTGGATTTCTACCAAACGACGTGCTAAGCATGCCGATGCTGCTCTTTTTAGCACCCGCGCACGGATTCGTGCGAAAACGCGTTTTAAGCATGCACATGCATCTTTTGGTAGACGCGGATGAAGTTTTCTGCAAAACCACAAGATGTGCATGCAAATGGTGCTTTTCGCAGAACGCGCACGTGGATTTCTACCAAACAACGTGCTAAGCATGCCGATGCTGCTCTTTTTAGCACCCGGGCACGGATTCGTGCGAAAACGCGTTTTAAGCATGCACATGCATCTTTTGGTAGACGCGGATGAAGTTTTCTGAAAAACCACGAGATGTGCATGCAAATGGTGCTTTTGACAGAACGCGCACGTGGATTTCTACCAAACGACGTGCTAAGCATGCCGATGCTGCTCTTTTTAGCACCCGTGCACGGATTCGTGCGAAAACGCGTTTTAAGCATGCACATGCATCTTTTGGTAGACGCGGATGAAGTTTTCTGCAAAACCACGAGATGTGCATGCAAATGGTGCTTTTGGCAGAACGCGCACGTGGATTTCTACCAAACGACGTGATAAGCATGCCGATGCTGCTCTTTTTAGCACCCGCGCACGGATTTGTGCGAAAACGCGTTTTAAGCATGCACTTGCATCTTTTGGTAGACGAGATTGAAGTTTTCTGCAAAACCACAAGATGTGCATGCAAATGGTGCTTTTCGCAGAACGCGCACGTGGATTTCTATCTGTCTCGCGTGTGTAGTATGCCGATGCTGCTCTTTTTAGCACCCGCGCACGGATTCGTGCGAAAACGCGTTTTAAGCATGCACATGCATCTTTTGGTAGACGCGGATGAAGTTTTCTGCAAAACCACAAGATGTGCATGCAAATGGTGCTTTTGGCAGAACGCGCACGTGGATTTCTACCAAACGACGTGCTAAGCATGCCGATGCTGCTCTTTTTAGCACCCGCGCACGGATTCGTGCGAAAACGCGTTTTAGGCATGCACATGCATCTTTTGGTAGACGCGGATGAAGTTTTCTGCAAAACCACAAGATGTGCATGCAAATGGTGCTTTTGGCAGAACGCGCACGTGGATTTCTACCAAACGACGTGCTAAGCATGCCGATGCTGCTCTTTTTAGCACCCGCGCACGGATTCGTGCGAAAACGCGTTTTAAGCATGCACATGCATCTTTTGGTAGACGCGGATGAAGTTTTCTGCAAAACCACAAGATGTGCATGCAAATGGTGCTTTTGGCAGAACGCGCACGTGGATTTCTACCAAACGACGTGCTAAGCATGCCGATGCTGCTCTTTTTAGCACCCGCGCACGGATTTGTGCGAAAACGCGTTTTAAGCATGCACATGCATCTATTGGCAGACGCGGATGAAGTTTTCTGCAAAACCACAAGATGTGCATGCAAATGGTGCTTTTGGCAGAACGCGCACGTGGATTTCTACCAAACGACGTGCTAAGCATGCCGATGCTGCTCTTTTTAGCACCCGCGCACGGATTTGTGCGAAAACGCGTTTTAAGCATGCACAGGCATCTTTTGGTAGACGCGGATGAAGTTTTCTGCAAAACCACAAGATGTGCATGCAAATGGTGCTTTTGGCAGAACGCGCACGTGGATTTCTACCAAACGACGTGCTAAGCATGCCGATGCTGCTCTTTTTAGCACCCGCGCACGGATTTGTGCGAAAACGCGTTTTAAGCATGCACATGCATCTTTTGGTAGACGAGATTGAAGTTTTCTGCAAAACCACAAGATGTGCATGCAAATGGTGCTTTTGGCAGAACGCGCACGTGGATTTCTACCAAACGACGTGCTAAGCATGCCGATGCTGCTCTTTTTAGCACCCGCGCACGCATTTGTGCGAAAACGCGTTTTAAGCATGCACATGCATCTTTTGGTAGACGCGGATGAAGTTTTCTGCAAAACCACAAGATGTGCATGCAAATGGTGCTTTTGGCAGAACGCGCACGTGGATTTCTACCAAACGACGTGCTAAGCATGCCGATGCTGCTCTTTTTAGCACCCGCGCACGGATTGGTGCGAAAACGCGTTTTAAGCATGCACATGCATCTTTTGGTAGACGAGATTGAAGTTTTCTGCAAAACCACAAGATGTGCATGCAAATGGTGCTTTTCGCAGAACGCGCACGTGGATTTCTACCAAACGACGTGCTAAGCATGCCGATGCTGCTCTTTTTAGCACCCGCGCACGGATTCGTGCGAAAACGCGTTTTAAGCATGCACATGCATCTTTTGGTAGACGCGGATAAGTTTTCTGCAAAACCACAAGATGTGCATGCAAATGGTGCTTTTGGCAGAACGCGCACGTGGATTTCTACCAAACGACGTGCTAAGCATGCCGATGCTGCTCTTTTTAGCACCCGCGCACGGATTTGTGCGAAAACGCGTTTTAAGCATGCACATGCATCTTTTGGTAGACGCGGATGAAGTTTTCTGCAAAACCACAAGATGTGCATGCAAATGGTGCTTTTGGCAGAACGCGCACGTGGATTTCTACCAAACGACGTGATAAGCATGCCGATGCTGCTCTTTTTAGCACCCGCGCACGGATTTGTGCGAAAATGCGTTTTAAGCATGCACATGCATCTTTTGGTAGACGAGATTGAAGTTTTCTGCAAAACCACAAGATGTGCATGCAAATGGTGCTTTTCGCAGAACGCGCACGTGGATTTCTACCAAACAACGTGCTAAGCATGCCGATGCTGCTCTTTTTAGCACCCGCGCACGGATTCGTGCGAAAACGCGTTTTAAGCATGCACATGCATCTTTTGGTAGACGCGGATGAAGTTTTCTGCAAAACCACAAGATGTGCATGCAAATGGTGCTTTTGGCAGAACGCGCACGTGGATTTCTACCAAACGACGTGCTAAGCATGCCGATGCTGCTCTTTTTAGCACCCGCGCACGGATTCGTGCGAAAACGCGTTTTAAGCATGCACATGCATCTTTTGGTAGACGCGGATGAAGTTTTCTGCAAAACCACGAGATGTGCATGCAAATGGTGCTCTTGGCAGAACGCGCACGTGGATTTCTACCAAACGACGTGCTAAGCATGCCGATGCTGCTCTTTTTAGCACCCGCGCACGGATTTGTGCGAAAACGCGTTTTAAGCATGCACATGCAGCATTTGGTAGACGAGATTGAAGTTTTCTGCAAAACCACAAGATGTGCATGCAAATGGTGCTTTTCGCAGAACGCGCACGTGGATTTCTACCAAACAACGTGCTAAGCATGCCGATGCTGCTCTTTTTAGCACCCGCGCACGGCTTCGTGCGAAAACGCGTTTTAAGATGCACATGCATCTTTTGGTAGACGCGGATGAAGTTTTCTGCAAAACCACAAGATGTGCATGCAAATGGTGCTTTTGGCAGAACGCGCACGTGGATTTCTACCAAACGACGTGCTAAGCATGCCGATGCTGCTCTTTTTAGCACCCGCGCACGGATTCGTGCGAAAACGCGTTTTAAGCATGCACATGCATCTTTTGGTAGACGCGGATGAAGTTTTCTGCAAAACCACAAGATGTGCATGCAAATGGTGCTTTTGGCAGAACGCGCACTTGGATTTCTACCAAACGACATGCTAACCATGCCGATGCTGCTCTTTTTAGCACCCGCGCACGGATTTGTGCGAAAACGCGTTTTAAGCATGCACATGCATCTTTTGGTAGACGAGATTGAAGTTTTCTGCAAAACCACAAGATGTGCATGCAAATGGTGCTTTTGGCAGAACGCGCACGTGGATTTCTACCAAACGACGTGCTAAGCATGCCGATGCTGCTCTTTTTAGCACCCGCGCACGGATTCGTGCGAAAACGCGTTTAAGCATGCACATGCATCTTTTGGTAGACGCGGATGAAGTTTTCTGCAAAACCACAAGATGTGCATGCAAATGGTGCTTTTGGCAGAACGCGCACGTGGATTTCTACCAAACGACGTGCTAAGCATGCCGATGCTGCTCTTTTTAGCACCCGCGCACGGATTCGTGCGAAAACGCGTTTTAAGCATGCACATGCATCTTTTGGTAGACGCGGATGAAGTTTTCTGCAAAACCACAAGATGTGCATGCAAATGGTGCTTTTGGCAGAACGCGCACGTGGATTTCTACCAAACGACGTGCTAAGCATGCCGATGCTGCTCTTTTTAGCACCCGCGCACGGATTCGTGCGAAAACGCGTTTTAAGCATGCACATGCATCTTTTGGTAGACGCGGATGAAGTTTTCTGCAAAACCACAAGATGTGCATGCAAATGGTGCTTTTGGCAGAACGCGCACGTGGATTTCTACCAAACGACGTGCTAAGCATGCCGATGCTGCTCTTTTTAGCACCCGCGCACGGATTTGTGCGAAAACGCGTTTTAAGCATGCACATGCATCTATTGGCAGACGCGGATGAAGTTTTCTGCAAAACCACAAGATGTGCATGCAAATGGTGCTTTTGGCAGAACGCGCACGTGGATTTCTACCAAACGACGTGCTAAGCATGCCGATGCTGCTCTTTTTAGCACCCGCGCACGGATTTGTGCGAAAACGCGTTTTAAGCATGCACATGCATCTTTTGGTAGACGCGGATGAAGTTTTCTGCAAAACCACAAGATGTGCATGCAAATGGTGCTTTTGGCAGAACGCGCACGTGGATTTCTACCAAACGACGTGATAAGCATGCCGATGCTGCTCTTTTTAGCACCCGCGCACGGATTTGTGCGAAAACGCGTTTTAAGCATGCACATGCATCTTTTGGTAGACGAGATTGAAGTTTTCTGCAAAACCACAAGATGTGCATGCAAATGGTGCTTTTCGCAGAACGCGCACGTGGATTTCTACCAAACAACGTGCTAAGCATGCCGATGCTGCTCTTTTTAGCACCCGCGCACGGATTCGTGCGAAAACGCGTTTTAAGCATGCACATGCATCTTTTGGTAGACGCGGATGAAGTTTTCTGCAAAACCACAAGATGTGCATGCAAATGGTGCTTTTGGCAGAACGCGCACGTGGATTTCTACCAAACGACGTGCTAAGCATGCCGATGCTGCTCTTTTTAGCACCCGCGCACGGATTCGTGCGAAAACGCGTTTTAGGCATGCACATGCATCTTTTGGTAGACGCGGATGAAGTTTTCTGCAAAACCACAAGATGTGCATGCAAATGGTGCTTTTGGCAGAACGCGCACGTGGATTTCTACCAAACGACGTGCTAAGCATGCCGATGCTGCTCTTTTTAGCACCCGCGCACGGATTCGTGCGAAAACGCGTTTTAAGCATGCACATGCATCTTTTGGTAGACGCGGATGAAGTTTTCTGCAAAACCACAAGATGTGCATGCAAATGGTGCTTTTGGCAGAACGCGCACGTAGATTTCTACCAAACGACGTGCTAAGCATGCCGATGCTGCTCTTTTTAGCACCCGCGCACGGATTTGTGCGAAAACGCGTTTTAAGCATGCACATGCATCTATTGGCAGACGCGGATGAAGTTTTCTGCAAAACCACAAGATGTGCATGCAAATGATCTGTCTCGCGTGTGTGCGCACGTGGATTTCTACCAAACGACGTGCTAAGCATGCCGATGCTGCTCTTTTTAGCACCCGCGCACGGATTTGTGCGAAAACGCGTTTTAAGCATGCACAGGCATCTTTTGGTAGACGCGGATGAAGTTTTCTGCAAAACCACAAGATGTGCATGCAAATGGTGCTTTTGGCAGAACGCGCACGTGGATTTCTACCAAACGACGTGCTAAGCATGCCGATGCTGCTCTTTTTAGCACCCGCGCACGGATTTGTGCGAAAACGCGTTTTAAGCATGCACATGCATCTTTTGGTAGACGAGATTGAAGTTTTCTGCAAAACCACAAGCTGTGCATGCAAATGGTGCTTTTGGCAGAACGCGCACGTGGATTTCTACCAAACGACGTGCTAAGCATGCCGATGCTGCTCTTTTTAGCACCCGCGCACGGATTCGTGCGAAAACGCGTTTTAAGCATGCACATGCATCTTTTGGTAGACGCGGATGAAGTTTTCTGCAAAACCACAAGATGTGCATGCAAATGGTGCTTTTGGCAGAACGCGCACGTGGATTTCTACCAAACGACGTGCTAAGCATGCCGATGCTGCTCTTTTTAGCACCCGCGCACGGATTTGTGCGAAAACGCGTTTTAAGCATGCACATGCATCTATTGGCAGACGCGGATGAAGTTTTCTGCAAAACCACAAGATGTGCATGCAAATGGTGCTTTTGGCAGAACGCGCACGTGGATTTCTACCAAACGACGTGCTAAGCATGCCGATGCTGCTCTTTTTAGCACCCGCGCACGGATTTGTGCGAAAACGCGTTTTAAGCATGCACATGCATCTTTTGGTAGACGCGGATGAAGTTTTCTGCAAAACCACAAGATGTGCATGCAAATGGTGCTTTTGGCAGAACGCGCACGTGGATTTCTACCAAACGACGTGATAAGCATGCCGATGCTGCTCTTTTTAGCACCCGCGCACGGATTTGTGCGAAAACGCGTTTTAAGCATGCACATGCATCTTTTGGTAGACGAGATTGAAGTTTTCTGCAAAACCACAAGATGTGCATGCAAATGGTGCTTTTCGCAGAACGCGCACGTGGATTTCTACCAAACAACGTGCTAAGCATGCCGATGCTGCTCTTTTTAGCACCCGCGCACGGATTCGTGCGAAAACGCGTTTTAAGCATGCACATGCATCTTTTGGTAGACGCGGATGAAGTTTTCTGCAAAACCACAAGATGTGCATGCAAATGGTGCTTTTGGCAGAACGCGCACGTGGATTTCTACCAAACGACGTGCTAAGCATGCCGATGCTGCTCTTTTTAGCACCCGCGCACGGATTCGTGCGAAAACGCGTTTTAGGCATGCACATGCATCTTTTGGTAGACGCGGATGAAGTTTTCTGCAAAACCACAAGATGTGCATGCAAATGGTGCTTTTGGCAGAACGCGCACGTGGATTTCTACCAAACGACGTGCTAAGCATGCCGATGCTGCTCTTTTTAGCACCCGCGCACGGATTCGTGCGAAAACGCGTTTTCAGCATGCACATGCATCTTTTGGTAGACGAGATTGAAGTTTTCTGCAAAACCACAAGATGTGCATGCAAATGGTGCTTTTCGCAGAACGCGCACGTGGATTTCTACCAAACAACGTGCTAAGCATGCCGATGCTGCTCTTTTTAGCACCCGCGCACGGATTCGTGCGAAAACGCGTTTTAAGCATGCACATGCATCTTTTGGTAGACGAGATTGAAGTTTTCTGCAAAACCACAAGATGTGCATGCAAATGGTGCTTTTGGCAGAACGCGCACGTGGATTTCTACCAAACGACGTGCTAAGCATGCCGATGCTGCTCTTTTTAGCACCCGCGCACGGATTCGTGCGAAAACGCGTTTTAGGCATGCACATGCATCTTTTGGTAGACGCGGATGAAGTTTTCTGCAAAACCACAAGATGTGCATGCAAATGGTGCTTTTGGCAGAACGCGCACGTGGATTTCTACCAAACGACGTGCTAAGCATGCCGATGCTGCTCTTTTTAGCACCCGCGCACGGATTCGTGCGGAAAACGCGTTTTAAGCATGCACATGCATCTTTTGGTAGACGCGGATGAAGTTTTCTGCAAAACCACAAGATGTGCATGCAAATGGTGCTTTTGGCAGAACGCGCACGTGGATTTCTACCAAACGACGTGCTAAGCATGCCGATGCTGCTCTTTTTAGCACCCGCGCACGGATTTGTGCGAAAACGCGTTTTAAGCATGCACATGCATCTATTGGCAGACGCGGATGAAGTTTTCTGCAAAACCACAAGATGTGCATGCAAAATGGTGCTTTTGGCAGAACGCGCACGTGGATTTCTACCAAACGACGTGCTAAGCATGCCGATGCTGCTCTTTTTAGCACCCGCGCACGGATTTGTGCGAAAACGCGTTTTAAGCATGCACAGGCATCTTTTGGTAGACGCGGATGAAGTTTTCTGCAAAACCACAAGATGTGCATGCAAATGGTGCTTTTGGCAGAACGCGCACGTGGATTTCTACCAAACGACGTGCTAAGCATGCCGATGCTGCTCTTTTTAGCACCCGCGCACGGATTTGTGCGAAAACGCGTTTTAAGCATGCACATGCATCTTTTGGTAGACGAGATTGAAGTTTTCTGCAAAACCACAAGATGTGCATGCAAATGGTGCTTTTGGCAGAACGCGCACGTGGATTTCTACCAAACGACGTGCTAAGCATGCCGATGCTGCTCTTTTTAGCACCCGCGCACGGATTCGTGCGAAAACGCGTTTTAAGCATGCACATGCATCTTTTGGTAGACGCGGATGAAGTTTTCTGCAAAACCACAAGATGTGCATGCAAATGGTGCTTTTGGCAGAACGCGCACGTGGATTTCTACCAAACGACGTGCTAAGCATGCCGATGCTGCTCTTTTTAGCACCCGCGCACGGATTTGTGCGAAAACGCGTTTTAAGCATGCACATGCATCTATTGGCAGACGCGGATGAAGTTTTCTGCAAAACCACAAGATGTGCATGCAAATGGTGCTTTTGGCAGAACGCGCACGTGGATTTCTACCAAACGACGTGCTAAGCATGCCGATGCTGCTCTTTTTAGCACCCGCGCACGGATTTGTGCGAAAACGCGTTTTAAGCATGCACATGCATCTTTTGGTAGACGCGGATGAAGTTTTCTGCAAAACCACAAGATGTGCATGCAAATGGTGCTTTTGGCAGAACGCGCACGTGGATTTCTACCAAACGACGTTATAAGCATGCCGATGCTGCTCTTTTTAGCACCCGCGCACGGATTTGTGCGAAAACGCGTTTTAAGCATGCACATGCATCTTTTGGTAGACGAGATTGAAGTTTTCTGCAAAACCACAAGATGTGCATGCAAATGGTGCTTTTCGCAGAACGCGCACGTGGATTTCTACCAAACAACGTGCTAAGCATGCCGATGCTGCTCTTTTTAGCACCCGCGCACGGATTCGTGCGAAAACGCGTTTTAAGCATGCACATGCATCTTTTGGTAGACGCGGATGAAGTTTTCTGCAAAACCACAAGATGTGCATGCAAATGGTGCTTTTGGCAGAACGCGCACGTGGATTTCTACCAAACGACGTGCTAAGCATGCCGATGCTGCTCTTTTTAGCACCCGAGCACGGATTCGTGCGAAAACGCGTTTTAGGCATGCACATGCATCTTTTGGTAGACGCGGATGAAGTTTTCTGCAAAACCACAAGATGTGCATGCAAATGGTGCTTTTGGCAGAACGCGCACGTGGATTTCTACCAAACGACGTGCTAAGCATGCCGATGCTGCTCTTTTTAGCACCCGCGCACGGATTCGTGCGAAAACGCGTTTTCAGCATGCACATGCATCTTTTGGTAGACGCGGATGAAGTTTTCTGCAAAACCACAAGATGTGCATGCAAATGGTGCTTTTGGCAGAACGCGCACGTGGATTTCTACCAAACGACGTGCTAAGCATGCCGATGCTGCTCTTTTTAGCACCCGCGCACGGATTTGTGCGAAAACGCGTTTTAAGCATGCACATGCATCTATTGGCAGACGCGGATGAAGTTTTCTGCAAAACCACAAGATGTGCATGCAAATGGTGCTTTTGGCAGAACGCGCACGTGGATTTCTACCAAACGACGTGCTAAGCATGCCGATGCTGCTCTTTTTAGCACCCGCGCACGGATTTGTGCGAAAACGCGTTTTAAGCATGCACAGGCATCTTTTGGTAGACGCGGATGAAGTTTTCTGCAAAACCACAAGATGTGCATGCAAATGGTGCTTTTGGCAGAACGCGCACGTGGATTTCTACCAAAACGACGTGCTAAGCATGCCGATGCTGCTCTTTTTAGCACCCGCGCACGGATTTGTGCGAAAACGCGTTTTAAGCATGCACATGCATCTTTTGGTAGACGAGATTGAAGTTTTCTGCAAAACCACAAGATGTGCATGCAAATGGTGCTTTTGGCAGAACGCGCACGTGGATTTCTACCAAACGACGTGCTAAGCATGCCGATGCTGCTCTTTTTAGCACCCGCGCACGCATTTGTGCGAAAACGCGTTTTAAGCATGCACATGCATCTTTTGGTAGACGCGGATGAAGTTTTCTGCAAAACCACAAGATGTGCATGCAAATGGTGCTTTTGGCAGAACGCGCACGTGGATTTCTACCAAACGACGTGCTAAGCATGCCGATGCTGCTCTTTTTAGCACCCGCGCACGGATTGGTGCGAAAACGCGTTTTAGGCATGCACATGCATCTTTTGGTAGACGAGATTGAAGTTTTCTGCAAAACCACAAGATGTGCATGCAAATGGTGCTTTTCGCAGAACGCGCACGTGGATTTCTACCAAACAACGTGCTAAGCATGCCGATGCTGCTCTTTTTAGCACCCGCGCACGGATTCGTGCGAAAACGCGTTTTAAGCATGCACATGCATCTTTTGGTAGACGCGGATGAAGTTTTCTGCAAAACCACAAGATGTGCATGCAAATGGTGCTTTTGGCAGAACGCGCACGTGGATTTCTACCAAACGACGTGATAAGCATGCCGATGCTGCTCTTTTTAGCACCCGCGCACGGATTTGTGCGAAAATGCGTTTTAAGCATGCACATGCATCTTTTGGTAGACGAGATTGAAGTTTTCTGCAAAACCACAAGATGTGCATGCAAATGGTGCTTTTCGCAGAACGCGCACGTGGATTTCTACCAAACAACGTGCTAAGCATGCCGATGCTGCTCTTTTTAGCACCCGCGCACGGATTCGTGCGAAAACGCGTTTTAAGCATGCACATGCATCTTTTGGTAGACGCGGATGAAGTTTTCTGCAAAACCACAAGATGTGCATGCAAATGGTGCTTTTGGCAGAACGCGCACGTGGATTTCTACCAAACGACGTGCTAAGCATGCCGATGCTGCTCTTTTTAGCACCCGCGCACGGATTCGTGCGAAAACGCGTTTTAAGCATGCACATGCATCTTTTGGTAGACGCGGATGAAGTTTTCTGCAAAACCACGAGATGTGCATGCAAATGGTGCTCTTGGCAGAACGCGCACGTGGATTTCTACCAAACGACGTGCTAAGCATGCCGATGCTGCTCTTTTTAGCACCCGCGCACGGATTTGTGCGAAAACGCGTTTTAAGCATGCACATGCAGCATTTGGTAGACGAGATTGAAGTTTTCTGCAAAACCACAAGATGTGCATGCAAATGGTGCTTTTCGCAGAACGCGCACGTGGATTTCTACCAAACAACGTGCTAAGCATGCCGATGCTGCTCTTTTTAGCACCCGCGCACGGCTTCGTGCGAAAACGCGTTTTAAGATGCACATGCATCTTTTGGTAGACGCGGATGAAGTTTTCTGCAAAACCACAAGATGTGCATGCAAATGGTGCTTTTGGCAGAACGCGCACGTGGATTTCTACCAAACGACGTGCTAAGCATGCCGATGCTGCTCTTTTTAGCACCCGCGCACGGATTCGTGCGAAAACGCGTTTTAAGCATGCACATGCATCTTTTGGTAGACGCGGATGAAGTTTTCTGCAAAACCACAAGATGTGCATGCAAATGGTGCTTTTGGCAGAACGCGCACTTGGATTTCTACCAAACGACATGCTAACCATGCCGATGCTGCTCTTTTTAGCACCCGCGCACGGATTTGTGCGAAAACGCGTTTTAAGCATGCACATGCATCTTTTGGTAGACGAGATTGAAGTTTTCTGCAAAACCACAAGATGTGCATGCAAATGGTGCTTTTGGCAGAACGCGCACGTGGATTTCTACCAAACGGCGTGCTAAGCATGCCGATGCTGCTCTTTTTAGCACCCGCGCACGGATTTGTGCGAAAACGCGTTTTAAGCATGCACATGCATCTTTTGGTAGACGAGATTGAAGTTTTCTGCAAAACCACAAGATGTGCATGCAAATGGTGCTTTTCGCAGAACGCGCACGTGGATTTCTACCAAACAACGTGCTAAGCATGCCGATGCTGCTCTTTTTAGCACCCGGGCACGGATTCGTGCGAAAACGCGTTTTAAGCATGCACATGCATCTTTTGGTAGACGCGGATGAAGTTTTCTGAAAAACCACAAGATGTGCATGCAAATGGTGCTTTTGGCAGAACGCGCACGTGGATTTCTACCAAACGACGTGCTAAGCATGCCGATGCTGCTCTTTTTAGCACCCGCGCACGGATTCGTGCGAAAACGCGTTTTAAGCATGCACATGCATCTTTTGGTAGACGCGGATGAAGTTTTCTGCAAAACCACAAGATGTGCATGCAAATGGTGCTTTTGGCAGAACGCGCACGTGGATTTCTACCAAACGACGTGCTAAGCATGCCGATGCTGCTCTTTTTAGCACCCGCGCACGGATTCGTGCGAAAACGCGTTTTAAGCATGCACATGCATCTTTTGGTAGACGCGGATGAAGTTTTCTGCAAAACCACAAGATGTGCATGCAAATGGTGCTTTTGGCAGAACGCGCACGTGGATTTCTACCAAACGACGTGCTAAGCATGCCGATGCTGCTCTTTTTAGCACCCGCGCACGGATTCGTGCGAAAACGCGTTTTAAGCATGCACATGCATCTTTTGGTAGACGCGGATGAAGTTTTCTGCAAAACCACAAGATGTGCATGCAAATGGTGCTTTTGGCAGAACGCGCACGTGGATTTCTACCAAACGACGTGCTAAGCATGCCGATGCTGCTCTTTTTAGCACCCGCGCACGGATTTGTGCGAAAACGCGTTTTAAGCATGCACATGCATCTATTGGCAGACGCGGATGAAGTTTTCTGCAAAACCACAAGATGTGCATGCAAATGGTGCTTTTGGCAGAACGCGCACGTGGATTTCTACCAAACGACGTGCTAAGCATGCCGATGCTGCTCTTTTTAGCACCCGCGCACGGATTTGTGCGAAAACGCGTTTTAAGCATGCACAGGCATCTTTTGGTAGACGCGGATGAAGTTTTCTGCAAAACCACAAGATGTGCATGCAAATGGTGCTTTTGGCAGAACGTGCACGTGGATTTCTACCAAACGACGTGCTAAGCATGCCGATGCTGCTCTTTTTAGCACCCGCGCACGGATTTGTGCGAAAACGCGTTTTTAAGCATGCACATGCATCTTTTGGTAGACGCGGATGAAGTTTTCTGCAAAACCACAAGATGTGCATGCAAATGGTGCTTTTGGCAGAACGCGCACGTGGAGTTCTACCAAACGACGTGCTAAGCATGCCGATGCTGCTCTTTTTAGCACCCGCGCACGCATTTGTGCGAAAACGCGTTTTAAGCATGCACATGCATCTTTTGGTAGACGCGGATGAAGTTTTCTGCAAAACCACAAGATGTGCATGCAAATGGTGCTTTTGGCAGAACGCGCACGTGGATTTCTACCAAACGACGTGCTAAGCATGCCGATGCTGCTCTTTTTAGCACCCGCGCACGGATTGGTGCGAAAACGCGTTTTAAGCATGCACATGCATCTTTTGGTAGACGAGATTGAAGTTTTCTGCAAAACCACAAGATGTGCATGCAAATGGTGCTTTTCGCAGAACGCGCACGTGGATTTCTACCAAACAACGTGCTAAGCATGCCGATGCTGCTCTTTTTAGCACCCGCGCACGGATTCGTGCGAAAACGCGTTTTAAGCATGCACATGCATCTTTTGGTAGACGCGGATGAAGTTTTCTGCAAAACCACAAGATGTGCATGCAAATGGTGCTTTTGGCAGAACGCGCACGTGGATTTCTACCAAACGACGTGCTAAGCATGCCGATGCTGCTCTTTTTAGCACCCGCGCACGGATTTGTGCGAAAACGCGTTTTAAGCATGCACATGCATCTTTTGGTAGACGCGGATGAAGTTTTCTGCAAAACCACAAGATGTGCATGCAAATGGTGCTTTTGGCAGAACGCGCACGTGGATTTCTACCAAACGACGTGATAAGCATGCCGATGCTGCTCTTTTTAGCACCCGCGCACGGATTTGTGCGAAAACGCGTTTTAAGCATGCACATGCATCTTTTGGTAGACGAGATTGAAGTTTTCTGCAAAACCACAAGATGTGCATGCAAATGGTGCTTTTTGCAGAACGCGCACGTGGATTTCTACCAAACAACGTGCTAAGCATGCCGATGCTGCTCTTTTTAGCACCCGCGCACGGATTCGTGCGAAAACGCGTTTTAAGCATGCACATGCATCTTTTGGTAGACGCGGATGAAGTTTTCTGCAAAACCACAAGATGTGCATGCAAATGGTGCTTTTGGCAGAACGCGCACGTGGATTTCTACCAAACGACGTGCTAAGCATGCCGATGCTGCTCTTTTTAGCACCCGCGCACGGATTCGTGCGAAAACGCGTTTTAAGCATGCACATGCATCTTTTGGTAGACGCGGATGAAGTTTTCTGCAAAACCACGAGATGTGCATGCAAATGGTGCTCTTGGCAGAACGCGCACGTGGATTTCTACCAAACGACGTGCTAAGCATGCCGATGCTGCTCTTTTTAGCACCCGCGCACGGATTTGTGCGAAAACGCGTTTTAAGCATGCACATGCAGCATTTGGTAGACGAGATTGAAGTTTTCTGCAAAACCACAAGATGTGCATGCAAATGGTGCTTTTCGCAGAACACGCACGTGGATTTCTACCAAACAACGTGCTAAGCATGCCGATGCTGCTCTTTTTAGCACCCGCGCACGGCTTCGTGCGAAAACGCGTTTTAAGATGCACATGCATCTTTTGGTAGACGCGGATGAAGTTTTCTGCAAAACCACAAGATGTGCATGCAAATGGTGCTTTTGGCAGAACGCGCACGTGGATTTCTACCAAACGACGTGCTAAGCATGCCGATGCTGCTCTTTTTAGCACCCGCGCACGGATTCGTGCGAAAACGCGTTTTAAGCATGCACATGCATCTTTTGGTAAACGCGGATGAAGTTTTCTGCAAAACCACAAGATGTGCATGCAAATGGTGCTTTTGGCAGAACGCGCACTTGGATTTCTACCAAACGACATGCTAACCATGCTGATGCTGCTCTTTTTAGCACCCGCGCACGGATTTGTGCGAAAACGCGTTTTAAGCATGCACATGCATCTTTTGGTAGACGAGATTGAAGTTTTCTGCAAAACCACAAGATGTGCATGCAAATGGTGCTTTTCGCAGAACGCGCACGTGGATTTCTACCAAGCAACGTGCTAAGCATGCCGATGCTGCTCTTTTTAGCACCCGGGCACGGATTCGTGCGAAAACGCGTTTTAAGCATGCACATGCATCTTTTGGTAGACGCGGATGAAGTTTTCTGCAAAACCACAAGATGTGCATGCAAATGCTGCTTTTGGCAGAACGCGCACGTGGATTTCTACCAAACGACGTGCTAAGCATGCCGATGCTGCTCTTTTTAGCACCCGCGCACGGATTCGTGCGAAAACGCGTTTTAAGCATGCACATGCATCTTTTGGTAGACGCGGATGAAGTTTTCTGCAAAACCACAAGATGTGCATGCAAATGGTGCTTTTGGCAGAACGCGCACGTGGATTTCTACCAAACGACGTGCTAAGCATGCCGATGCTGCTCTTTTTAGCACCCGCGCACGGATTTGTGCGAAAACGCGTTTTTAAGCATGCACATGCATCTTTTGGTAGACGCGGATGAAGTTTTCTGCAAAACCACAAGATGTGCATGCAAATGGTGCTTTTGGCAGAACGCGCACGTGGATTTCTACCAAACGACGTGATAAGCATGCCGATGCTGCTCTTTTTAGCACCCGCGCACGGATTTGTGCGAAAACGCGTTTTAAGCATGCACATGCATCTTTTGGTAGACGAGATTGAAGTTTTCTGCAAAACCACAAGATGTGCATGCAAATGGTGCTTTTTGCAGAACGCGCACGTGGATTTCTACCAAACAACGTGCTAAGCATGCCGATGCTGCTCTTTTAGCACCCGCGCACGGATTCGTGCGAAAACGCGTTTTAAGCATGCACATGCATCTTTTGGTAGACGCGGATGAAGTTTTCTGCAAAACCACAAGATGTGCATGCAAATGGTGCTTTTGGCAGAACGCGCACGTGGATTTCTACCAAACGACGTGCTAAGCATGCCGATGCTGCTCTTTTTAGCACCCGCGCACGGATTCGTGCGAAAACGCGTTTTAAGCATGCACATGCATCTTTTGGTAGACGCGGATGAAGTTTTCTGCAAAACCACGAGATGTGCATGCAAATGGTGCTCTTGGCAGAACGCGCACGTGGATTTCTACCAAACGACGTGCTAAGCATGCCGATGCTGCTCTTTTTAGCACCCGCGCACGGATTTGTGCGAAAACGCGTTTTGAGCATGCACATGCAGCATTTGGTAGACGAGATTGAAGTTTTCTGCAAAACCACAAGATGTGCATGCAAATGGTGCTTTTCGCAGAACGCGCACGTGGATTTCTACCAAACAACGTGCTAAGCATGCCGATGCTGCTCTTTTTAGCACCCGCGCACGGCTTCGTGCGAAAACGCGTTTTAAGATGCACATGCATCTTTTGGTAGACGCGGATGAAGTTTTCTGCAAATCACAAGATGTGCATGCAAATGGTGCTTTTGGCAGAACGCGCACGTGGATTTCTACCAAACGACGTGCTAAGCATGCCGATGCTGCTCTTTTTAGCACCCGCGCACGGATTCGTGCGAAAACGCGTTTTAAGCATGCACATGCATCTTTTGGTAAACGCGGATGAAGTTTTCTGCAAAA
Organism: Dermacentor andersoni; assembly: GCF_023375885.2. Lineage (NCBI taxonomy): Eukaryota > Metazoa > Arthropoda > Arachnida > Ixodida > Ixodidae > Dermacentor > Dermacentor andersoni. The sequence goes on along the minus strand of NW_027315070.1, from coordinate 60,544 downwards.
CCACAAGATGTGCATGCAAATGGTGCTTTTGGCAGAACGCGCACTTGGATTTCTACCAAACGACATGCTAACCATGCCGATGCTGCTCTTTTTAGCACCCGCGCACGGATTTGTGCGAAAACGCGTTTTAAGCATGCACATGCATCTTTTGGTAGACGAGATTGAAGTTTTCTGCAAAACCACAAGATGTGCATGCAAATGGTGCTTTTCGCAGAACGCGCACGTGGATTTCTACCAAGCAACGTGCTAAGCATGCCGATGCTGCTCTTTTTAGCACCCGGGCACGGATTCGTGCGAAAACGCGTTTTAAGCATGCACATGCATCTTTTGGTAGACGCGGATGAAGTTTTCTGCAAAACCACAAGATGTGCATGCAAATGGTGCTTTTGGCAGAACGCGCACGTGGATTTCTACCAAACGACGTGCTAAGCATGCCGATGCTGCTCTTTTTAGCACCCGCGCACGGATTCGTGCGAAAACGCGTTTTAAGCATGCACATGCATCTTTTGGTAGACGCGGATGAAGTTTTCTGCAAAACCACAAGATGTGCATGCAAATGGTGCTTTTGGCAGAACGCGCACGTGGATTTCTACCAAACGGCGTGCTAAGCATGCCGATGCTGCTCTTTTTAGCACCCGCGCACGGATTTGTGCGAAAACGCGTTTTAAGCATGCACATGCATCTTTTGGTAGACGAGATTGAAGTTTTCTGCAAAACCACAAGATGTGCATGCAAATGGTGCTTTTCGCAGAACGCGCACGTGGATTTCTACCAAACAACGTGCTAAGCATGCCGATGCTGCTCTTTTTAGCACCCGCGCACGGATTCGTGCGAAAACGCGTTTTAAGCATGCACATGCATCTTTTGGTAGACGCGGATGAAGTTTTCCGCAAAACCACAAGATGTGCATGCAAATGGTGCTTTTGGCAGAACGCGTACGTGGATTTCTACCAAACGACGTGCTAAGCATGCCGATGCTGCTCTTTTAGCACCCGCGCACGGATTTGTGCGAAAACGCGTTTTAAGCATGCACATGCATCTTTTGGTAGACGCGGATGAAGTTTTCTGCAAAACCACAAGATGTGCATGCAAATGGTGCTTTTGGCAGAACGCGCACGTGGATTTCTACCAAACGACGTGATAAGCATGCCGATGCTGCTCTTTTTAGCACCCGCGCACGGATTTGTGCGAAAACGCGTTTTAAGCATGCACATGCATCTTTTGGTAGACGAGATTGAAGTTTTCTGCAAAACCACAAGATGTGCATGCAAATGGTGCTTTTCGCAGAACGCGCACGTGGATTTCTACCAAACAACGTGCTAAGCATGCCGATGCTGCTCTTTTTAGCACCCGCGCACGGATTCGTGCGAAAACGCGTTTTAAGCATGCACATGCATCTTTTGGTAGACGCGGATGAAGTTTTCTGCAAAACCACAAGATGTGCATGCAAATGGTGCTTTTGGCAGAACGCGCACGTGGATTTCTACCAAACGACGTGCTAAGCATGCCGATGCTGCTCTTTTTAGCACCCGCGCACGGATTCGTGCGAAAACGCGTTTTAAGCATGCACATGCATCTTTTGGTAGACGCGGATGAAGTTTTCTGCAAAACCACGAGATGTGCATGCAAATGGTGCTCTTGGCAGAACGCGCACGTGGATTTCTACCAAACGACGTGCTAAGCATGCCGATGCTGCTCTTTTTAGCACCCGCGCACGGATTTGTGCGAAAACGCGTTTTAAGCATGCACATGCATCTTTTGGTAGACGAGATTGAAGTTTTCTGCAAAACCACAAGATGTGCATGCAAATGGTGCTTTTCGCAGAACGCGCACGTGGATTTCTACCAAACAACGTGCTAAGCATGCCGATGCTGCTCTTTTTAGCACCCGGGCACGGATTCGTGCGAAAACGCGTTTTAAGCATCGCACATGCATCTTTTGGTAGACGCGGATGAAGTTTTCTGAAAAACCACGAGATGTGCATGCAAATGGTGCTTTTGGCAGAACGCGCACGTGGATTTCTACCAAACGACGTGCTAAGCATGCCGATGCTGCTCTTTTTAGCACCCGTGCACGGATTCGTGCGAAAACGCGTTTTAAGCATGCACATGCATCTTTTGGTAGACGCGGATGAAGTTTTCTGCAAAACCACAAGATGTGCATGCAAATGGTGCTTTTGGCAGAACGCGCACGTGGATTTCTACCAAACGACGTGCTAAGCATGCCGATGCTGCTCTTTTTAGCACCCTCGCACGGATTCGTGCGAAAACGCGTTTTAAGCATGCACATGCATCTTTTGGTAGACGCGGATGAAGTTTTCTGCAAAACCACAAGATGTGCATGCAAATGGTGCTCTTGGCAGAACGCGCACGTGGATTTCTACCAAACGACGTGCTAAGCATGCCGATGCTGCTCTTTTTAGCACCCGCGCACGGATTTGTGCGAAAACGCGTTTTAAGCATGCACATGCATCTTTTGGTAGACGCGGATGAAGTTTTCTGCAAAACCACAAGATGTGCATGCAAATGGTGCTTTTGGCAGAACGCGCACGTGGATTTCTACCAAACGACGTGCTAAGCATGCCGATGCTGCTCTTTTTAGCACCCGCGCACGGATTTGTGCGAAAACGCGTTTTAAGCATGCACATGCATCTTTTGGTAGACGAGATTGAAGTTTTCTGCAAAACCACAAGATGTGCATGCAAATGGTGCTTTTCGCAGAACGCGCACGTGGATTTCTACCAAAAAACGTGCTAAGCATGCCGATGCTGCTCTTTTTAGCACCCGCGCACGGATTCGTGCGAAAACGCGTTTTAAGCATGCACATGCATCTTTTGGTAGACGCGGATGAAGTTTTCTGCAAAACCACAAGATGTGCATGCAAATGGTGCTTTTGGCAGAACGCGCACGTGGATTTCTACCAAACGACGTGCTAAGCATGCCGATGCTGCTCTTTTTAGCACCCGCGCACGGATTTGTGCGTAAAACGCGTTTTAAGCATGCACATGCATCTTTTGGTAGACGCGGATGAAGTTTTCTGCAAAACCACAAGATGTGCATGCAAATGGTGCTTTTGGCAGAACGCGCACGTGGATTTCTACCAAACGACGTGATAAGCATGCCGATGCTGCTCTTTTTAGCACCCGCGCACGGATTTGTGCGAAAACGCGTTTTAAGCATGCACATGCATCTTTTGGTAGACGAGATTGAAGTTTTCTGCAAAACCACAAGATGTGCATGCAAATGGTTCTTTTCGCAGAACGCGCACGTGGATTTCTACCAAACAACGTGCTAAGCATGCCGATGCTGCTCTTTTTAGCACCCGCGCACGGATTCGTGCGAAAACGCGTTTTAAGCATGCACATGCATCTTTTGGTAGACGCGGATGAAGTTTTCTGCAAAACCACAAGATGTGCATGCAAATGGTGCTTTTGGCAGAACGCGCACGTGGATTTCTACCAAACGACGTGCTAAGCATGCCGATGCTGCTCTTTTTAGCACCCGCGCACGGATTCGTGCGAAAACGCGTTTTAGGCATGCACATGCATCTTTTGGTAGACGCGGATGAAGTTTTCTGCAAAACCACAAGATGTGCATGCAAATGGTGCTTTTGGCAGAACGCGCACGTGGATTTCTACCAAACGACGTGCTAAGCATGCCGATGCTGCTCTTTTTAGCACCCGCGCACGGATTCGTGCGAAAACGCGTTTTAAGCATGCACATGCATCTTTTGGTAGACGCGGATGAAGTTTTCTGCAAAACCACAAGATGTGCATGCAAATGGTGCTTTTGGCAGAACGCGCACGTGGATTTCTACCAAACGACGTGCTAAGCATGCCGATGCTGCTCTTTTTAGCACCCGCGCACGGATTTGTGCGAAAACGCGTTTTAAGCATGCACATGCATCTTTTGGTAGACGCGGATGAAGTTTTCTGCAAAACCACGAGATGTGCATGCAAATGGTGCTCTTGGCAGAACGCGCACGTGGATTTCTACCAAACGACGTGCTAAGCATGCCGATGCTGCTCTTTTTAGCACCCGCGCACGGATTTGTGCGAAAACGCGTTTTAAGCATGCACATGCAGCATTTGGTAGACGAGATTGAAGTTTTCTGCAAAACCACAAGATGTGCATGCAAATGGTGCTTTTCGCAGAACGCGCACGTGGATTTCTACCAAACAACGTGCTAAGCATGCCGATGCTGCTCTTTTTAGCACCCGCGCACGGCTTCGTGCGAAACGCGTTTTAAGATGCACATGCATCTTTTGGTAGACGCGGATGAAGTTTTCTGCAAAACCACAAGATGTGCATGCAAATGGTGCTTTTGGCAGAACGCGCACGTGGATTTCTACCAAACGACGGTGCTAAGCATGCCGATGCTGCTCTTTTTAGCACCCGCGCACGGATTCGTGCGAAAACGCGTTTTAAGCATGCACATGCATCTTTTGGTAGACGCGGATGAAGTTTTCTGCAAAACCACAAGATGTGCATGCAAATGGTGCTTTTGGCAGAACGCGCACTTGGATTTCTACCAAACGACATGCTAACCATGCCGATGCTGCTCTTTTTAGCACCCGCGCACGGATTTGTGCGAAAACGCGTTTTAAGCATGCACATGCATCTTTTGGTAGACGAGATTGAAGTTTTCTGCAAAACCACAAGATGTGCATGCAAATGGTGCTTTTCGCAGAACGCGCACGTGGATTTCTACCAAGCAACGTGCTAAGCATGCCGATGCTGCTCTTTTTAGCACCCGGGCACGGATTCGTGCGAAAACGCGTTTTAAGCATGCACATGCATCTTTTGGTAGACGCGGATGAAGTTTTCTGCAAAACCACAAGATGTGCATGCAAATGGTGCTTTTGGCAGAACGCGCACGTGGATTTCTACGAAACGACGTGCTAAGCATGCCGATGCTGCTCTTTTTAGCACCCGCGCACGGATTCGTGCGAAAACGCGTTTTAAGCATGCACATGCATCTTTTGGTAGACGCGGATGAAGTTTTCTGCAAAACCACAAGATGTGCATGCAAATGGTGCTTTTGGCAGAACGCGCACGTGGATTTCTACCAAACGGCGTGCTAAGCATGCCGATGCTGCTCTTTTTAGCACCCGCGCACGGATTCGTGCGAAAACGCGTTTTAAGCATGCACATGCATCTTTTGGTAGACGCGGATGAAGTTTTCTGAAAAACCACAAGATGTGCATGCAAATGGTGCTTTTGGCAGAACGCGCACGTGGATTTCTACCAAACGACGTGCTAAGCATGCCGATGCTGCTCTTTTTAGCACCCGCGCACGGATTCGTGCGAAAACGCGTTTTAAGCATGCACATGCATCTTTTGGTAGACGCGGATGAAGTTTTCTGCAAAACCACAAGATGTGCATGCAAATGGTGCTTTTGGCAGAACGCGCACGTGGATTTCTACCAAACGACGTGCTAAGCATGCCGATGCTGCTCTTTTTAGCACCCGCGCACGGATTTGTGCGAAAACGCGTTTTAAGCATGCACATGCATCTTTTGGTAGACGAGATTGAAGTTTTCTGCAAAACCACAAGATGTGCATGCAAATGGTGCTTTTCGCAGAACGCGCACGTGGATTTCTACCAAACAACGTGCTAAGCATGCCGATGCTGCTCTTTTTAGCACCCGGGCACGGATTCGTGCGAAAACGCGTTTTAAGCATGCACATGCATCTTTTGGTAGACGCGGATGAAGTTTTCTGAAAAACCACGAGATGTGCATGCAAATGGTGCTTTTGGCAGAACGCGCACGTGGATTTCTACCAAACGACGTGCTAAGCATGCCGATGCTGCTCTTTTTAGCACCCGTGCACGGATTCGTGCGAAAACGCGTTTTAAGCATGCACATGCATCTTTTGGTAGACGCGGATGAAGTTTTCTGCAAAACCACAAGATGTGCATGCAAATGGTGCTTTTGGCAGAACGCGCACGTGGATTTCTACCAAACGACGTGCTAAGCATGCCGATGCTGCTCTTTTTAGCACCCTCGCACGGATTCGTGCGAAAACGCGTTTTAAGCATGCACATGCATCTTTTGGTAGACGCGGATGAAGTTTTCTGCAAAACCACAAGATGTGCATGCAAATGGTGCTCTTGGCAGAACGCGCACGTGGATTTCTACCAAACGACGTGCTAAGCATGCCGATGCTGCTCTTTTTAGCACCCGCGCACGGATTTGTGCGAAAACGCGTTTTAAGCATGCACATGCATCTTTTGGTAGACGCGGATGAAGTTTTCTGCAAAACCACAAGATGTGCATGCAAATGGTGCTTTTGGCAGAACGCGCACGTGGATTTCTACCAAACGACGTGCTAAGCATGCCGATGCTGCTCTTTTTAGCACCCGCGCACGGATTTGTGCGAAAACGCGTTTTAAGCATGCACATGCATCTTTTGGTAGACGAGATTGAAGTTTTCTGCAAAACCACAAGATGTGCATGCAAATGGTGCTTTTCGCAGAACGCGCACGTGGATTTCTACCAAACAACGTGCTAAGCATGCCGATGCTGCTCTTTTTAGCACCCGCGCACGGATTCGTGCGAAAACGCGTTTTAAGCATGCACATGCATCTTTTGGTAGACGCGGATGAAGTTTTCTGCAAAACCACAAGATGTGCATGCAAATGGTGCTTTTGGCAGAACGCGCACGTGGATTTCTACCAAACGACGTGCTAAGCATGCCGATGCTGCTCTTTTTAGCACCCGCGCACGGATTTGTGCGAAAACGCGTTTTAAGCATGCACATGCATCTTTTGGTAGACGCGGATGAAGTTTTCTGCAAAACCACAAGATGTGCATGCAAATGGTGCTTTTGGCAGAACGCGCACGTGGATTTCTACCAAACGACGTGATAAGCATGCCGATGCTGCTCTTTTTAGCACCCGCGCACGGATTTGTGCGAAAACGCGTTTTAAGCATGCACATGCATCTTTTGGTAGACGCGGATGAAGTTTTCTGCAAAACCACAAGATGTGCATGCAAATGGTGCTTTTGGCAGAACGCGCACGTGGATTTCTACCAAACGACGTGCTAAGCATGCCGATGCTGCTCTTTTTAGCACCCGCGCACGGATTCGTGCGAAAACGCGTTTTAAGCATGCACATGCATCTTTTGGTAGACGCGGATGAAGTTTTCTGCAAAACCACAAGATGTGCATGCAAATGGTGCTTTTGGCAGAACGCGCACGTGGATTTCTACCAAACGACGTGCTAAGCATGCCGATGCTGCTCTTTTTAGCACCCGCGCACGGATTTGTGCGAAAACGCGTTTTAAGCATGCACATGCATCTTTTGGTAGACGCGGATGAAGTTTTCTGCAAAACCACAAGATGTGCATGCAAATGGTGCTTTTGGCAGAACGCGCACGTGGATTTCTACCAAACGACGTGCTAAGCATGCCGATGCTGCTCTTTTTAGCACCCGCGCACGGATTCGTGCGAAAACGCGTTTTAGGCATGCACATGCATCTTTTGGTAGACGCGGATGAAGTTTTCTGCAAAACCACAAGATGTGCATGCAAATGGTGCTTTTGGCAGAACGCGCACGTGGATTTCTACCAAACGACGTGCTAAGCATGCCGATGCTGCTCTTTTTAGCACCCGCGCACGGATTCGTGCGAAAACGCGTTTTAAGCATGCACATGCATCTTTTGGTAGACGCGGATGAAGTTTTCTGCAAAACCACAAGATGTGCATGCAAATGGTGCTTTTGGCAGAACGCGCACGTGGATTTCTACCAAACGACGTGCTAAGCATGCCGATGCTGCTCTTTTTAGCACCCGCGCACGGATTTGTGCGAAAACGCGTTTTAAGCATGCACAGGCATCTTTTGGTAGACGCGGATGAAGTTTTCTGCAAAACCACAAGATGTGCATGCAAATGGTGCTTTTGGCAGAACGCGCACGTGGATTTCTACCAAACGACGTGCTAAGCATGCCGATGCTGCTCTTTTTAGCACCCGCGCACGGATTTGTGCGAAAACGCGTTTTAAGCATGCACATGCATCTTTTGGTAGACGAGATTGAAGTTTTCTGCAAAACCACAAGATGTGCATGCAAATGGTGCTTTTGGCAGAACGCGCACGTGGATTTCTACCAAACGACGTGCTAAGCATGCCGATGCTGCTCTTTTTAGCACCCGCGCACGCATTTGTGCGAAAACGCGTTTTAAGCATGCACATGCATCTTTTGGTAGACGCGGATGAAGTTTTCTGCAAAACCACAAGATGTGCATGCAAATGGTGCTTTTGGCAGAACGCGCACGTGGATTTCTACCAAACGACGTGCTAAGCATGCCGATGCTGCTCTTTTTAGCACCCGCGCACGGATTGGTGCGAAAACGCGTTTTAAGCATGCACATGCATCTTTTGGTAGACGAGATTGAAGTTTTCTGCAAAACCACAAGATGTGCATGCAAATGGTGCTTTTCGCAGAACGCGCACGTGGATTTCTACCAAACAACGTGCTAAGCATGCCGATGCTGCTCTTTTTAGCACCCGCGCACGGATTCGTGCGAAAACGCGTTTTAAGCATGCACATGCATCTTTTGGTAGACGCGGATGAAGTTTTCTGCAAAACCACAAGATGTGCATGCAAATGGTGCTTTTGGCAGAACGCGCACGTGGATTTCTACCAAACGACGTGCTAAGCATGCCGATGCTGCTCTTTTTAGCACCCGCGCACGGATTTGTGCGAAAACGCGTTTTAAGCATGCACATGCATCTTTTGGTAGACGCGGATGAAGTTTTCTGCAAAACCACAAGATGTGCATGCAAATGGTGCTTTTGGCAGAACGCGCACGTGGTTTTCTACCAAACGACGTGATAAGCATGCCGATGCTGCTCTTTTTAGCACCCGCGCACGGATTTGTGCGAAAATGCGTTTTAAGCATGCACATGCATCTTTTGGTAGACGAGATTGAAGTTTTCTGCAAAACCACAAGATGTGCATGCAAATGGTGCTTTTCGCAGAACGCGCACGTGGATTTCTACCAAACAACGTGCTAAGCATGCCGATGCTGCTCTTTTTAGCACCCGCGCACGGATTCGTGCGAAAACGCGTTTTAAACATGCACATGCATCTTTTGGTAGACGCGGATGAAGTTTTCTGCAAAACCACAAGATGTGCATGCAAATGGTGCTTTTGGCAGAACGCGCACGTGGATTTCTACCAAACGACGTGCTAAGCATGCCGATGCTGCTCTTTTTAGCACCCGCGCACGGATTCGTGCGAAAACGCGTTTTAAGCATGCACATGCATCTTTTGGTAGACGCGGATGAAGTTTTCTGCAAAACCACGAGATGTGCATGCAAATGGTGCTCTTGGCAGAACGCGCACGTGGATTTCTACCAAACGACGTGCTAAGCATGCCGATGCTGCTCTTTTTAGCACCCGCGCACGGATTTGTGCGAAAACGCGTTTTAAGCATGCACATGCAGCATTTGGTAGACGAGATTGAAGTTTTCTGCAAAACCACAAGATGTGCATGCAAATGGTGCTTTTCGCAGAACGCGCACGTGGATTTCTACCAAACAACGTGCTAAGCATGCCGATGCTGCTCTTTTTAGCACCCGCGCACGGCTTCGTGCGAAAACGCGTTTTAAGATGCACATGCATCTTTTGGTAGACGCGGATGAAGTTTTCTGCAAAACCACAAGATGTGCATGCAAATGGTGCTTTTGGCAGAACGCGCACGTGGATTTCTACCAAACGACGTGCTAAGCATGCCGATGCTGCTCTTTTTAGCACCCGCGCACGGATTCGTGCGAAAACGCGTTTTAAGCATGCACATGCATCTTTTGGTAGACGCGGATGAAGTTTTCTGCAAAACCACAAGATGTGCATGCAAATGGTGCTTTTGGCAGAACGCGCACTTGGATTTCTACCAAACGACATGCTAACCATGCCGATGCTGCTCTTTTTAGCACCCGCGCACGGATTTGTGCGAAAACGCGTTTTAAGCATGCACATGCATCTTTTGGTAGACGAGATTGAAGTTTTCTGCAAAACCACAAGATGTGCATGCAAATGGTGCTTTTGGCAGAACGCGCACGTGGATTTCTACCAAACGACGTGCTAAGCATGCCGATGCTGCTCTTTTTAGCACCCGCGCACGGATTCGTGCGAAAACGCGTTTAAGCATGCACATGCATCTTTTGGTAGACGTGGATGAAGTTTTCTGCAAAACCACAAGATGTGCATGCAAATGGTGCTTTTGGCAGAACGCGCACGTGGATTTCTACCAAACGGCGTGCTAAGCATGCCGATGCTGCTCTTTTTAGCACCCGCGCACGGATTTGTGCGAAAACGCGTTTTAAGCATGCACATGCATCTTTTGGTAGACGAGATTGAAGTTTTCTGCAAAACCACAAGATGTGCATGCAAATGGTGCTTTTCGCAGAACGCGCACGTGGATTTCTACCAAACAACGTGCTAAGCATGCCGATGCTGCTCTTTTTAGCACCCGGGCACGGATTCGTGCGAAAACGCGTTTTAAGCATGCACATGCATCTTTTGGTAGACGCGGATGAAGTTTTCTGAAAAACCACAAGATGTGCATGCAAATGGTGCTTTTGGCAGAACGCGCACGTGGATTTCTACCAAACGACGTGCTAAGCATGCCGATGCTGCTCTTTTTAGCACCCGCGCACGGATTCGTGCGAAAACGCGTTTTAAGCATGCACATGCATCTTTTGGTAGACGCGGATGAAGTTTTCTGCAAAACCACAAGATGTGCATGCAAATGGTGCTTTTGGCAGAACGCGCACGTGGATTTCTACCAAACGACGTGCTAAGCATGCCGATGCTGCTCTTTTTAGCACCCGCGCACGGATTCGTGCGAAAACGCGTTTTAAGCATGCACATGCATCTTTTGGTAGACGCGGATGAAGTTTTCTGCAAAACCACAAGATGTGCATGCAAATGGTGCTTTTGGCAGAACGCGCACGTGGATTTCTACCAAACGACGTGCTAAGCATGCCGATGCTGCTCTTTTTAGCACCCGCGCACGGATTCGTGCGAAAACGCGTTTTAAGCATGCACATGCATCTTTTGGTAGACGCGGATGAAGTTTTCTGCAAAACCACAAGATGTGCATGCAAATGGTGCTTTTGGCAGAACGCGCACGTGGATTTCTACCAAACGACGTGCTAAGCATGCCGATGCTGCTCTTTTTAGCACCCGCGCACGGATTTGTGCGAAAACGCGTTTTAAGCATGCACATGCATCTATTGGCAGACGCGGATGAAGTTTTCTGCAAAACCACAAGATGTGCATGCAAATGGTGCTTTTGGCAGAACGCGCACGTGGATTTCTACCAAACGACGTGCTAAGCATGCCGATGCTGCTCTTTTTAGCACCCGCGCACGGATTTGTGCGAAAACGCGTTTTAAGCATGCACATGCATCTTTTGGTAGACGCGGATGAAGTTTTCTGCAAAACCACAAGATGTGCATGCAAATGGTGCTTTTGGCAGAACGCGCACGTGGATTTCTACCAAACGACGTGATAAGCATGCCGATGCTGCTCTTTTTAGCACCCGCGCACGATTTGTGCGAAAACGCGTTTTAAGCATGCACATGCATCTTTTGGTAGACGAGATTGAAGTTTTCTGCAAAACCACAAGATGTGCATGCAAATGGTGCTTTTCGCAGAACGCGCACGTGGATTTCTACCAAACAACGTGCTAAGCATGCCGATGCTGCTCTTTTTAGCACCCGCGCACGGATTCGTGCGAAAACGCGTTTTAAGCATGCACATGCATCTTTTGGTAGACGCGGATGAAGTTTTCTGCAAAACCACAAGATGTGCATGCAAATGGTGCTTTTGGCAGAACGCGCACGTGGATTTCTACCAAACGACGTGCTAAGCATGCCGATGCTGCTCTTTTTAGCACCCGCGCACGGATTCGTGCGAAAACGCGTTTTAGGCATGCACATGCATCTTTTGGTAGACGCGGATGAAGTTTTCTGCAAAACCACAAGATGTGCATGCAAATGGTGCTTTTGGCAGAACGCGCACGTGGATTTCTACCAAACGACGTGCTAAGCATGCCGATGCTGCTCTTTTTAGCACCCGCGCACGGATTCGTGCGAAAACGCGTTTTAAGCATGCACATGCATCTTTTGGTAGACGCGGATGAAGTTTTCTGCAAAACCACAAGATGTGCATGCAAATGGTGCTTTTGGCAGAACGCGCACGTGGATTTCTACCAAACGACGTGCTAAGCATGCCGATGCTGCTCTTTTTAGCACCCGCGCACGGATTTGTGCGAAAACGCGTTTTAAGCATGCACATGCATCTATTGGCAGACGCGGATGAAGTTTTCTGCAAAACCACAAGATGTGCATGCAAATGGTGCTTTTGGCAGAACGCGCACGTGGATTTCTACCAAACGACGTGCTAAGCATGCCGATGCTGCTCTTTTTAGCACCCGCGCACGGATTTGTGCGAAAACGCGTTTTAAGCATGCACAGGCATCTTTTGGTAGACGCGGATGAAGTTTTCTGCAAAACCACAAGATGTGCATGCAAATGGTGCTTTTGGCAGAACGCGCACGTGGATTTCTACCAAACGACGTGCTAAGCATGCCGATGCTGCTCTTTTTAGCACCCGCGCACGGATTTGTGCGAAAACGCGTTTTAAGCATGCACATGCATCTTTTGGTAGACGAGATTGAAGTTTTCTGCAAAACCACAAGATGTGCATGCAAATGGTGCTTTTGGCAGAACGCGCACGTGGATTTCTACCAAACGACGTGCTAAGCATGCCGATGCTGCTCTTTTTAGCACCCGCGCACGCATTTGTGCGAAAACGCGTTTTAAGCATGCACATGCATCTTTTGGTAGACGCGGATGAAGTTTTCTGCAAAACCACAAGATGTGCATGCAAATGGTGCTTTTGGCAGAACGCGCACGTGGATTTCTACCAAACGACGTGCTAAGCATGCCGATGCTGCTCTTTTTAGCACCCGCGCACGGATTGGTGCGAAAACGCGTTTTGAGCATGCACATGCATCTTTTGGTAGACGAGATTGAAGTTTTCTGCAAAACCACAAGATGTGCATGCAAATGGTGCTTTTCGCAGAACGCGCACGTGGATTTCTACCAAACAACGTGCTAAGCATGCCGATGCTGCTCTTTTTAGCACCCGCGCACGGATTCGTGCGAAAACGCGTTTTAAGCATGCACATGCATCTTTTGGTAGACGCGGATGAAGTTTTCTGCAAAACCACAAGATGTGCATGCAAATGGTGCTTTTGGCAGAACGCGCACGTGGATTTCTACCAAACGACGTGCTAAGCATGCCGATGCTGCTCTTTTTAGCACCCGCGCACGGATTTGTGCGAAAACGCGTTTTAAGCATGCACATGCATCTTTTGGTAGACGCGGATGAAGTTTTCTGCAAAACCACAAGATGTGCATGCAAATGGTGCTTTTGGCAGAACGCGCACGTGGATTTCTACCAAACGACGTGATAAGCATGCCGATGCTGCTCTTTTTAGCACCCGCGCACGGATTTGTGCGAAAATGCGTTTTAAGCATGCACATGCATCTTTTGGTAGACGAGATTGAAGTTTTCTGCAAAACCACAAGATGTGCATGCAAATGGTGCTTTTCGCAGAACGCGCACGTGGATTTCTACCAAACAACGAGCTAAGCATGCCGATGCTGCTCTTTTTAGCACCCGCGCACGGATTCGTGCGAAAACGCGTTTTAAGCATGCACATGCATCTTTTGGTAGACGCGGATGAAGTTTTCTGCAAAACCACAAGATGTGCATGCAAATGGTGCTTTTGGCAGAACGCGCACGTGGATTTCTACCAAACGACGTGCTAAGCATGCCGATGCTGCTCTTTTTAGCACCCGCGCACGGATTCGTGCGAAAACGCGTTTTAAGCATGCACATGCATCTTTTGGTAGACGCGGATGAAGTTTTCTGCAAAACCACGAGATGTGCATGCAAATGGTGCTCTTGGCAGAACGCGCACGTGGATTTCTACCAAACGACGTGCTAAGCATGCCGATGCTGCTCTTTTTAGCACCCGCGCACGGATTTGTGCGAAAACGCGTTTTAAGCATGCACATGCAGCATTTGGTAGACGAGATTGAAGTTTTCTGCAAAACCACAAGATGTGCATGCAAATGGTGCTTTTCGCAGAACGCGCACGTAGATTTCTACCAAACAACGTGCTAAGCATGCCGATGCTGCTCTTTTTAGCACCCGCGCACGGCTTCGTGCGAAAACGCGTTTTAAGATGCACATGCATCTTTTGGTAGACGCGGATGAAGTTTTCTGCAAAACCACAAGATGTGCATGCAAATGGTGCTTTTGGCAGAACGCGCACGTGGATTTCTACCAAACGACGTGCTAAGCATGCCGATGCTGCTCTTTTTAGCACCCGCGCACGGATTCGTGCGAAAACGCGTTTTAAGCATGCACATGCATCTTTTGGTAGACGCGGATGAAGTTTTCTGCAAAACCACAAGATGTGCATGCAAATGGTGCTTTTGGCAGAACGCGCACTTGGATTTCTACCAAACGACATGCTAACCATGCCGATGCTGCTCTTTTTAGCACCCGCGCACGGATTTGTGCGAAAACGCGTTTTAAGCATGCACATGCATCTTTTGGTAGACGAGATTGAAGTTTTCTACAAAACCACAAGATGTGCATGCAAATGGTGCTTTTGGCAGAACGCGCACGTGGATTTCTACCAAACGACGTGCTAAGCATGCCGATGCTGCTCTTTTTAGCACCCGCGCACGGATTCGTGCGAAAACGCGTTTAAGCATGCACATGCATCTTTTGGTAGACGCGGATGAAGTTTTCTGCAAAACCACAAGATGTGCATGCAAATGGTGCTTTTGGCAGAACGCGCACGTGGATTTCTACCAAACGGCGTGCTAAGCATGCCGATGCTGCTCTTTTTAGCACCCGCGCACGGATTTGTGCGAAAACGCGTTTTAAGCATGCACATGCATCTTTTGGTAGACGAGATTGAAGTTTTCTGCAAAACCACAAGATGTGCATGCAAATGGTGCTTTTCGCAGAACGCGCACGTGGATTTCTACCAAACAACGTGCTAAGCATGCCGATGCTGCTCTTTTTAGCACCCGGGCACGGATTCGTGCGAAAACGCGTTTTAAGCATGCACATGCATCTTTTGGTAGACGCGGATGAAGTTTTCTGAAAAACCACAAGATGTGCATGCAAATGGTGCTTTTGGCAGAACGCGCACGTGGATTTCTACCAAACGACGTGCTAAGCATGCCGATGCTGCTCTTTTTAGCACCCGCGCACGGATTCGTGCGAAAACGCGTTTTAAGCATGCACATGCATCTTTTGGTAGACGCGGATGAAGTTTTCTGCAAAACCACAAGATGTGCATGCAAATGGTGCTTTTGGCAGAACGCGCACGTGGATTTCTACCAAACGACGTGCTAAGCATGCCGATGCTGCTCTTTTTAGCACCCGCGCACGGATTCGTGCGAAAACGCGTTTTAAGCATGCACATGCATCTTTTGGTAGACGCGGATGAAGTTTTCTGCAAAACCACAAGATGTGCATGCAAATGGTGCTTTTGGCAGAACGCGCACGTGGATTTCTACCAGACGACGTGCTAAGCATGCCGATGCTGCTCTTTTTAGCACCCGCGCACGGATTCGTGCGAAAACGCGTTTTAAGCATGCACATGCATCTTTTGGTAGACGCGGATGAAGTTTTCTGCAAAACCACAAGATGTGCATGCAAATGGTGCTTTTGGCAGAACGCGCACGTGGATTTCTACCAAACGACGTGCTAAGCATGCCGATGCTGCTCTTTTTAGCACCCGCGCACGGATTTGTGCGAAAACGCGTTTTAAGCATGCACATGCATCTTTTGGTAGACGAGATTGAAGTTTTCTGCAAAACCACAAGATGTGCATGCAAATGGTGCTTTTCGCAGAACGCGCACGTGGATTTCTACCAAACAACGTGCTAAGCATGCCGATGCTGCTCTTTTTAGCACCCGCGCACGGATTCGTGCGAAAACGCGTTTTAAGCATGCACATGCATCTTTTGGTAGACGCGGATGAAGTTTTCTGCAAAACCACAAGATGTGCATGCAAATGGTGCTTTTGGCAGAACGCGCACGTGGATTTCTACCAAACGACGTGCTAAGCATGCCGATGCTGCTCTTTTTAGCACCCGCGCACGGATTCGTGCGAAAACGCGTTTTAAGCATGCACATGCATCTTTTGGTAGACGCGGATGAAGTTTTCTGCAAAACCACAAGATGTGCATGCAAATGGTGCTTTTGGCAGAACGCGCACGTGGATTTCTACCAAACGACGTGCTAAGCATGCCGATGCTGCTCTTTTTAGCACCCGCGCACGGATTTGTGCGAAAACGCGTTTTAAGCATGCACATGCATCTATTGGCAGACGCGGATGAAGTTTTCTGCAAAACCACAAGATGTGCATGCAAATGGTGCTTTTGGCAGAACGCGCACGTGGATTTCTACCAAACGACGTGCTAAGCATGCCGATGCTGCTCTTTTTAGCACCCGCGCACGGATTTGTGCGAAAACGCGTTTTAAGCATGCACAGGCATCTTTTGGTAGACGCGGATGAAGTTTTCTGCAAAACCACAAGATGTGCATGCAAATGGTGCTTTTGGCAGAACGTGCACGTGGATTTCTACCAAACGACGTGCTAAGCATGCCGATGCTGCTCTTTTTAGCACCCGCGCACGGATTTGTGCGAAAACGCGTTTTAAGCATGCACATGCATCTTTTGGTAGACGAGATTGAAGTTTTCTGCAAAACCACAAGATGTGCATGCAAATGGTGCTTTTGGCAGAACGCGCACGTGGATTTCTACCAAACGACGTGCTAAGCATGCCGATGCTGCTCTTTTTAGCACCCGCGCACGCATTTGTGCGAAAACGCGTTTTAAGCATGCACATGCATCTTTTGGTAGACGCGGATGAAGTTTTCTGCAAAACCACAAGATGTGCATGCAAATGGTGCTTTTCGCAGAACGCGCACGTGGATTTCTACCAAACGACGTGCTAAGCATGCCGATGCTGCTCTTTTTAGCACCCGCGCACGGATTGGTGCGAAAACGCGTTTTAAGCATGCACATGCATCTTTTGGTAGACGAGATTGAAGTTTTCTGCAAAACCACAAGATGTGCATGCAAATGGTGCTTTTCGCAGAACGCGCACGTGGATTTCTACCAAACAACGTGCTAAGCATGCCGATGCTGCTCTTTTTAGCACCCGCGCACGGATTCGTGCGAAAACGCGTTTTAAGCATGCACATGCATCTTTTGGTAGACGCGGATGAAGTTTTCTGCAAAACCACAAGATGTGCATGCAAATGGTGCTTTTGGCAGAACGCGCACGTGGATTTCTACCAAACGACGTGCTAAGCATGCCGATGCTGCTCTTTTTAGCACCCGCGCACGGATTTGTGCGAAAACGCGTTTTAAGCATGCACATGCATCTTTTGGTAGACGCGGATGAAGTTTTCTGCAAAACCACAAGATGTGCATGCAAATGGTGCTTTTGGCAGAACGCGCACGTGGATTTCTACCAAACGACGTGATAAGCATGCCGATGCTGCTCTTTTTAGCACCCGCGCACGGATTTGTGCGAAAACGCGTTTTAAGCATGCACATGCATCTTTTGGTAGACGAGATTGAAGTTTTCTGCAAAACCACAAGATGTGCATGCAAATGGTGCTTTTCGCAGAACGCGCACGTGGATTTCTACCAAACAACGTGCTAAGCATGCCGATGCTGCTCTTTTTAGCACCCGCGCACGGATTCGTGCGAAAACGCGTTTTAAGCATGCACATGCATCTTTTGGTAGACGCGGATGAAGTTTTCTGCAAAACCACGAGATGTGCATGCAAATGGTGCTCTTGGCAGAACGCGCACGTGGATTTCTACCAAACGACGTGCTAAGCATGCCGATGCTGCTCTTTTTAGCACCCGCGCACGGATTTGTGCGAAAACGCGTTTTAAGCATGCACATGCAGCATTTGGTAGACGAGATTGAAGTTTTCTGCAAAACCACAAGATGTGCATGCAAATGGTGCTTTTCGCAGAACGCGCACGTGGATTTCTACCAAACAACGTGCAAGCATGCCGATGCTGCTCTTTTTAGCACCCGCGCACGGCTTCGTGCGAAAACGCGTTTTAAGATGCACATGCATCTTTTGGTAGACGCGGATGAAGTTTTCTGCAAAACCACAAGATGTGCATGCAAATGGTGCTTTTGGCAGAACGCGCACGTGGATTTCTACCAAACGACGTGCTAAGCATGCCGATGCTGCTCTTTTTAGCACCCGCGCACGGATTCGTGCGAAAACGCGTTTTAAGCATGCACATGCATCTTTTGGTAGACGCGGATGAAGTTTTCTGCAAAACCACAAGATGTGCATGCAAATGGTGCTTTTGGCAGAACGCGCACTTGGATTTCTACCAAACGACATGCTAACCATGCCGATGCTGCTCTTTTTAGCACCCGCGCACGGATTTGTGCGAAAACGCGTTTTAAGCATGCACATGCATCTTTTGGTAGACGAGATTGAAGTTTTCTGCAAAACCACAAGATGTGCATGCAAATGGTGCTTTTCGCAGAACGCGCACGTGGATTTCTACCAAGCAACGTGCTAAGCATGCCGATGCTGCTCTTTTTAGCACCCGGGCACGGATTCGTGCGAAAACGCGTTTTAAGCATGCACATGCATCTTTTGGTAGACGCGGATGAAGTTTTCTGCAAAACCACAAGATGTGCATGCAAATGGTGCTTTTGGCAGAACGCGCACGTGGATTTCTACCAAACGACGTGCTAAGCATGCCGATGCTGCTCTTTTTAGCACCCGCGCACGGATTCGTGCGAAAGCGCGTTTTAAGCATGCACATGCATCTTTTGGTAGACGCGGATGAAGTTTTCTGCAAAACCACAAGATGTGCATGCAAATGGTGCTTTTGGCAGAACGCGCACGTGGATTTCTACCAAACGGCGTGCTAAGCATGCCGATGCTGCTCTTTTTAGCACCCGCGCACGGATTTGTGCGAAAACGCGTTTTAAGCATGCACATGCATCTTTTGGTAGACGAGATTGAAGTTTTCTGCAAAACCACAAGATGTGCATGCAAATGGTGCTTTTCGAAGAACGCGCACGTGGATTTCTACCAAACAACGTGCTAAGCATGCCGATGCTGCTCTTTTTAGCACCCGCGCACGGATTCGTGCGAAAACGCGTTTTAAGCATGCACATGCATCTTTTGGTAGACGCGGATGAAGTTTTCTGCAAAACCACAAGATGTGCATGCAAATGGTGCTTTTGGCAGAACGCGCACGTGGATTTCTACCAAACGACGTGCTAAGCATGCCGATGCTGCTCTTTTTAGCACCCGCGCACGGATTTGTGCGAAAACGCGTTTTAAGCATGCACATGCATCTTTTGGTAGACGCGGATGAAGTTTTCTGCAAAACCACAAGATGTGCATGCAAATGGTGCTTTTGGCAGAACGCGCACGTGGATTTCTACCAAACGACGTGATAAGCATGCCGATGCTGCTCTTTTTAGCACCCGCGCACGGATTTGTGCGAAAACGCGTTTTAAGCATGCACATGCATCTTTTGGTAGACGAGATTGAAGTTTTCTGCAAAACCACAAGATGTGCATGCAAATGGTGCTTTTCGCAGAACGCGCACGTGGATTTCTACCAAACAACGTGCTAAGCATGCCGATGCTGCTGTTTTTAGCACCCGCGCACGGATTCGTGCGAAAACGCGTTTTAAGCATGCACATGCATCTTTTGGTAGACGCGGATGAAGTTTTCTACAAAACCACAAGATGTGCATGCAAATGGTGCTTTTGGCAGAACGCGCACGTGGATTTCTACCAAACGACGTGCTAAGCATGCCGATGCTGCTCTTTTTAGCACCCGCGCACGGATTCGTGCGAAAACGCGTTTTAAGCATGCACATGCATCTTTTGGTAGACGCGGATGAAGTTTTCTGCAAAACCACGAGATGTGCATGCAAATGGTGCTCTTGGCAGAACGCGCACGTGGATTTCTACCAAACGACGTGCTAAGCATGCCGATGCTGCTCTTTTTAGCACCCGCGCACGGATTTGTGCGAAAACGCGTTTTAAGCATGCACATGCAGCATTTGGTAGACGAGATTGAAGTTTTCTGCAAAACCACAAGATGTGCATGCAAATGGTGCTTTTCGCAGAACGCGCACGTGGATTTCTACCAAACAACGTGCTAAGCATGCCGATGCTGCTCTTTTTAGCACCCGCGCACGGCTTCGTGCGAAAACGTGTTTTAAGATGCACATGCATCTTTTGGTAGACGCGGATGAAGTTTTCTGCAAAACCACAAGATGTGCATGCAAATGGTGCTTTTGGCAGAACGCGCACGTGGATTTCTACCAAACGACGTGCTAAGCATGCCGATGCTGCTCTTTTTAGCACCCGCGCACGGATTCGTGCGAAAACGCGTTTTAAGCATGCACATGCATCTTTTGGTAGACGCGGATGAAGTTTTCTGCAAAACCACAAGATGTGCATGCAAATGGTGCTTTTGGCAGAACGCGCACTTGGATTTCTACCAAACGACATGCTAACCATGCCGATGCTGCTCTTTTTAGCACCCGCGCACGGATTTGTGCGAAAACGCGTTTTAAGCATGCACATGCATCTTTTGGTAGACGAGATTGAAGTTTTCTGCAAAACCACAAAATGTGCATGCAAATGGTGCTTTTCGCAGAACGCGCACGTGGATTTCTACCAAGCAACGTGCTAAGCATGCCGATGCTGCTCTTTTTAGCACCCGGGCACGGATTCGTGCGAAAACGCGTTTTAAGCATGCACGTGCATCTTTTGGTAGACGCGGATGAAGTTTTCTGCAAAACCACAAGATGTGCATGCAAATGGTGCTTTTGGCAGAACGCGCACGTGGATTTCTACCAAACGACGTGCTAAGCATGCCGATGCTGCTCTTTTTAGCACCCGCGCACGGATTCGTGCGAAAACGCGTTTTAAGCATGCACATGCATCTTTTGGTAGACGCGGATGAAGTTTTCTGCAAAACCACAAGATGTGCATGCAAATGGTGCTTTTGGCAGAACGCGCACGTGGATTTCTACCAAACGGCGTGCTAAGCATGCCGATGCTGCTCTTTTTAGCACCCGCGCACGGATTTGTGCGAAAACGCGTTTTAAGCATGCACATGCATCTTTTGGTAGACGAGATTGAAGTTTTCTGCAAAACCACAAGATGTGCATGCAAATGGTGCTTTTCGCAGAACGCGCACGTGGATTTCTACCAAACAACGTGCTAAGCATGCCGATGCTGCTCTTTTTAGCACCCGGGCACGGATTCGTGCGAAAACGCGTTTTAAGCATGCACATGCATCTTTTGGTAGACGCGGATGAAGTTTTCTGAAAAACCACAAGATGTGCATGCAAATGGTGCTTTTGGCAGAACGCGCACGTGGATTTCTACCAAACGACGTGCTAAGCATGCCGATGCTGCTCTTTTTAGCACCCGCGCACGGATTCGTGCGAAAACGCGTTTTAAGCATGCACATGCATCTTTTGGTAGACGCGGATGAAGTTTTCTGCAAAACCACAAGATGTGCATGCAAATGGTGCTTTTGGCAGAACGCGCACGTGGATTTCTACCAAACGACGTGCTAAGCATGCCGATGCTGCTCTTTTTAGCACCCGCGCACGGATTTGTGCGAAAAACGCGTTTTAAGCATGCACATGCATCTTTTGGTAGACGAGATTGAAGTTTTCTGCAAAACCACAAGATGTGCATGCAAATGGTGCTTTTCGCAGAACGCGCACGTGGATTTCTACCAAACCAACGTGCTAAGCATGCCGATGCTGCTCTTTTTAGCACCCGGGCACGGATTCGTGCGAAAACGCGTTTTAAGCATGCACATGCATCTTTTGGTAGACGCGGATGAAGTTTTCTGAAAAACCACGAGATGTGCATGCAAATGGTGCTTTTGGCAGAACGCGCACGTGGATTTCTACCAAACGACGTGCTAAGCATGCCGATGCTGCTCTTTTTAGCACCCGTGCACGGATTCGTGCGAAAACGCGTTTTAAGCATGCACATGCATCTTTTGGTAGACGCGGATGAAGTTTTCTGCAAAACCACAAGATGTGCATGCAAATGGTGCTTTTGGCAGAACGCGCACGTGGATTTCTACCAAACGACGTGCTAAGCATGCCGATGCTGCTCTTTTTAGCACCCTCGCACGGATTCGTGCGAAAACGCGTTTTAAGCATGCACATGCATCTTTTGGTAGACGCGGATGAAGTTTTCTGCAAAACCACAAGATGTGCATGCAAATGGTGCTCTTGGCAGAACGCGCACGTGGATTTCTACCAAACGACGTGCTAAGCATGCCGATGCTGCTCTTTTTAGCACCCGCGCACGGATTTGTGCGAAAACGCGTTTTAAGCATGCACATGCATCTTTTGGTAGACGCGGATGAAGTTTTCTGCAAAACCACAAGATGTGCATGCAAATGGTGCTTTTGGCAGAACGCGCACGTATATTTCTACCAAACGACGTGCTAAGCATGCCGATGCTGCTCTTTTTAGCACCCGCGCACGGATTTGTGCGAAAACGCGTTTTAAGCATGCACATGCGTCTTTTGGTAGACGAGATTGAAGTTTTCTGCAAAACCACAAGATGTGCATGCAAATGGTGCTTTTGGCAGAACGCGCACGTGGATTTCTACCAAACGACGTGGTAAGCATGCCGATGCTGCTCTTTTTAGCACCCGCGCACGGATTTGTGCGAAAACGCGTTTTAAGCATGCACATGCATCTTTTGGTAGACGCGGATGAAGTTTTCTGCAAAAACCACAAGATGTGCATGCAAATGGTGCTTTTGGCAGAACGCGCACGTGGATTTCTACCAAACGACGTGCTAAGCATGCCGATGCTGCTCTTTTTAGCACCCGCGCACGGATTCGTGCGAAAACGCGTTTTAAGCATGCACATGCATCTTTTGGTAGACGCGGATGAAGTTTTCTGCAAAACCACAAGATGTGCATGCAAATGGTGCTTTTGGCAGAACGCGCACGTGGATTTCTACCAAACGACGTGCTAAGCATGCCGATGCTGCTCTTTTTAGCACCCGCGCACGGATTCGTGCGAAAACGCGTTTTAAGCATGCACATGCATCTTTTGGTAGACGCGGATGAAGTTTTCTGCAAAACCACAAGATGTGCATGCAAATGGTGCTTTTGGCAGAACGCGCACGTGGATTTCTACCAAACGGCGTGCTAAGCATGCCGATGCTGCTCTTTTTAGCACCCGCGCACGGATTTGTGCGAAAACGCGTTTTAAGCATGCACATGCATCTTTTGGTAGACGAGATTGAAGTTTTCTGCAAAACCACAAGATGTGCATGCAAATGGTGCTTTTCGCAGAACGCGCACGTGGATTTCTACCAAACAACGTGCTAAGCATGCCGATGCTGCTCTTTTTAGCACCCGGGCACGGATTCGTGCGAAAACGCGTTTTAAGCATGCACATGCATCTTTTGGTAGACGCGGATGAAGTTTTCTGAAAAACCACAAGATGTGCATGCAAATGGTGCTTTTGGCAGAACGCGCACGTGGATTTCTACCAAACGACGTGCTAAGCATGCCGATGCTGCTCTTTTTAGCACCCGCGCACGGATTCGTGCGAAAACGCGTTTTAAGCATGCACATGCATCTTTTGGTAGACGCGGATGAAGTTTTCTGCAAAACCACAAGATGTGCATGCAAATGGTGCTTTTGGCAGAACGCGCACGTGGATTTCTACCAAACGACGTGCTAAGCATGCCGATGCTGCTCTTTTTAGCACCCGCGCACGGATTTGTGCGAAAACGCGTTTTAAGCATGCACATGCATCTTTTGGTAGACGAGATTGAAGTTTTCTGCAAAACCACAAGATGTGCATGCAAATGGTGCTTTTCGCAGAACGCGCACGTGGATTTCTACCAAACAACGTGCTAAGCATGCCGATGCTGCTCTTTTTAGCACCCGGGCACGGATTCGTGCGAAAACGCGTTTTAAGCATGCACATGCATCTTTTGGTAGACGCGGATGAAGTTTTCTGAAAAACCACGAGATGTGCATGCAAATGGTGCTTTTGGCAGAACGCGCACGTGGATTTCTACCAAACGACGTGCTAAGCATGCCGATGCTGCTCTTTTTAGCACCCGTGCACGGATTCGTGCGAAAACGCGTTTTAAGCATGCACATGCATCTTTTGGTAGACGCGGATGAAGTTTTCTGCAAAACCACAAGATGTGCATGCAAATGGTGCTTTTGGCAGAACGCGCACGTGGATTTCTACCAAACGACGTGCTAAGCATGCCGATGCTGCTCTTTTTAGCACCCTCGCACGGATTCGTGCGAAAACGCGTTTTAAGCATGCACATGCATCTTTTGGTAGACGCGGATGAAGTTTTCTGCAAAACCACAAGATGTGCATGCAAATGGTGCTCTTGGCAGAACGCGCACGTGGATTTCTACCAAACGACGTGCTAAGCATGCCGATGCTGCTCTTTTTAGCACCCGCGCACGGATTTGTGCGAAAACGCGTTTTAAGCATGCACATGCATCTTTTGGTAGACGCGGATGAAGTTTTCTGCAAAACCACAAGATGTGCATGCAAATGGTGCTTTTGGCAGAACGCGCACGTATATTTCTACCAAACGACGTGCTAAGCATGCCGATGCTGCTCTTTTAGCACCCGCGCACGGATTTGTGCGAAAACGCGTTTTAAGCATGCACATGCGTCTTTTGGATCTGTCTCGCGTGTGTTGCAAAACCACAAGATGTGCATGCAAATGGTGCTTTTGGCAGAACGCGCACGTGGATTTCTACCAAACGACGTGGTAAGCATGCCGATGCTGCTCTTTTTAGCACCCGCGCACGGATTTGTGCGAAAACGCGTTTTAAGCATGCACATGCATCTTTTGGTAGACGCGGATGAAGTTTTCTGCAAAACCACAAGATGTGCATGCAAATGGTGCTTTTGGCAGAACGCGCACGTGGATTTCTACCAAACGACGTGCTAAGCATGCCGATGCTGCTCTTTTTAGCACCCGCGCACGGATTCGTGCGAAAACGCGTTTTAAGCATGCACATGCATCTTTTGGTAGACGCGGATGAAGTTTTCTGCAAAACCACAAGATGTGCATGCAAATGGTGCTTTTGGCAGAACGCGCACGTGGATTTCTACCAAACGACGTGCTAAGCATGCCGATGCTGCTCTTTTTAGCACCCGCGCACGGATTTGTGCGAAAACGCGTTTTAAGCATGCACATGCAGCATTTGGTAGACGAGATTGAAGTTTTCTGCAAAACCACAAGATGTGCATGCAAATGGTGCTTTTGGCAGAACGCGCACGTGGATTTCTACCAAACGACGTGCTAAGCATGCCGATGCTGCTCTTTTTAGCACCCGCGCACGGATTCGTGCGAAAACGCGTTTTAAGCATGCACATGCATCTTTTGGTAGACGCGGATGAAGTTTTCTGCAAAACCACAAGATGTGCATGCAAATGGTGCTTTTGGCAGAACGCGCACGTGGATTTCTACCAAACGACGTGCTAAGCATGCCGATGCTGCTCTTTTTAGCACCCGCGCACGGATTTGTGCGAAAACGCGTTTTAAGCATGCACATGCAGCATTTGGTAGACGAGATTGAAGTTTTCTGCAAAACCACAAGATGTGCATGCAAATGGTGCTTTTCGCAGAACGCGCACGTGGATTTCTACCAAACAACGTGCTAAGCATGCCGATGCTGCTCTTTTTAGCACCCGCGCACGGCTTCGTGCGAAAACGTGTTTTAAGATGCACATGCATCTTTTGGTAGACGCGGATGAAGTTTTCTGCAAAACCACAAGATGTGCATGCAAATGGTGCTTTTGGCAGAACGCGCACGTGGATTTCTACCAAACGACGTGCTAAGCATGCCGATGCTGCTCTTTTTAGCACCCGCGCACGGATTCGTGCGAAAACGCGTTTTAAGCATGCACATGCATCTTTTGGTAGACGCGGATGAAGTTTTCTGCAAAACCACAAGATGTGCATGCAAATGGTGCTTTTGGCAGAACGCGCACTTGGATTTCTACCAAACGACATGCTAACCATGCCGATGCTGCTCTTTTTAGCACCCGCGCACGGATTTGTGCGAAAACGCGTTTTAAGCATGCACATGCATCTTTTGGTAGACGAGATTGAAGTTTTCTGCAAAACCACAAAATGTGCATGCAAATGGTGCTTTTCGCAGAACGCGCACGTGGATTTCTACCAAGCAACGTGCTAAGCATGCCGATGCTGCTCTTTTTAGCACCCGGGCACGGATTCGTGCGAAAACGCGTTTTAAGCATGCACGTGCATCTTTTGGTAGACGCGGATGAAGTTTTCTGCAAAACCACAAGATGTGCATGCAAATGGTGCTTTTGGCAGAACGCGCACGTGGATTTCTACCAAACGACGTGCTAAGCATGCCGATGCTGCTCTTTTTAGCACCCGCGCACGGATTCGTGCGAAAACGCGTTTTAAGCATGCACATGCATCTTTTGGTAGACGCGGATGAAGTTTTCTGCAAAACCACAAGATGTGCATGCAAATGGTGCTTTTGGCAGAACGCGCACGTGGATTTCTACCAAACGGCGTGCTAAGCATGCCGATGCTGCTCTTTTTAGCACCCGCGCACGGATTTGTGCGAAAACGCGTTTTAAGCATGCACATGCATCTTTTGGTAGACGAGATTGAAGTTTTCTGCAAAACCACAAGATGTGCATGCAAATGGTGCTTTTCGCAGAACGCGCACGTGGATTTCTACCAAACAACGTGCTAAGCATGCCGATGCTGCTCTTTTTAGCACCCGGGCACGGATTCGTGCGAAAACGCGTTTTAAGCATGCACATGCATCTTTTGGTAGACGCGGATGAAGTTTTCTGAAAAACCACAAGATGTGCATGCAAATGGTGCTTTTGGCAGAACGCGCACGTGGATTTCTACCAAACGACGTGCTAAGCATGCCGATGCTGCTCTTTTTAGCACCCGCGCACGGATTCGTGCGAAAACGCGTTTTAAGCATGCACATGCATCTTTTGGTAGACGCGGATGAAGTTTTCTGCAAAACCACAAGATGTGCAT
This sequence comes from Dermacentor andersoni, assembly GCF_023375885.2. NCBI lineage: Eukaryota > Metazoa > Arthropoda > Arachnida > Ixodida > Ixodidae > Dermacentor > Dermacentor andersoni. Next base: position 33,331 of record NW_027315070.1, on the reverse strand, counting down.
GCAAATGGTGCTTTTGGCAGAACGCGCACGTGGATTTCTACCAAACGACGTGCTAAGCATGCCGATGCTGCTCTTTTTAGCACCCGCGCACGGATTTGTGCGAAAACGCGTTTTAAGCATGCACATGCATCTTTTGGTAGACGAGATTGAAGTTTTCTGCAAAACCACAAGATGTGCATGCAAATGGTGCTTTTCGCAGAACGCGCACGTGGATTTCTACCAAACAACGTGCTAAGCATGCCGATGCTGCTCTTTTTAGCACCCGGGCACGGATTCGTGCGAAAACGCGTTTTAAGCATGCACATGCATCTTTTGGTAGACGCGGATGAAGTTTTCTGAAAAACCACGAGATGTGCATGCAAATGGTGCTTTTGGCAGAACGCGCACGTGGATTTCTACCAAACGACGTGCTAAGCATGCCGATGCTGCTCTTTTTAGCACCCGTGCACGGATTCGTGCGAAAACGCGTTTTAAGCATGCACATGCATCTTTTGGTAGACGCGGATGAAGTTTTCTGCAAAACCACAAGATGTGCATGCAAATGGTGCTTTTGGCAGAACGCGCACGTGGATTTCTACCAAACGACGTGCTAAGCATGCCGATGCTGCTCTTTTTAGCACCCTCGCACGGATTCGTGCGAAAACGCGTTTTAAGCATGCACATGCATCTTTTGGTAGACGCGGATGAAGTTTTCTGCAAAACCACAAGATGTGCATGCAAATGGTGCTCTTGGCAGAACGCGCACGTGGATTTCTACCAAACGACGTGCTAAGCATGCCGATGCTGCTCTTTTTAGCACCCGCGCACGGATTTGTGCGAAAACGCGTTTTAAGCATGCACATGCATCTTTTGGTAGACGCGGATGAAGTTTTCTGCAAAACCACAAGATGTGCATGCAAATGGTGCTTTTGGCAGAACGCGCACGTATATTTCTACCAAACGACGTGCTAAGCATGCCGATGCTGCTCTTTTTAGCACCCGCGCACGGATTTGTGCGAAAACGCGTTTTAAGCATGCACATGCGTCTTTTGGTAGACGAGATTGAAGTTTTCTGCAAAACCACAAGATGTGCATGCAAATGGTGCTTTTGGCAGAACGCGCACGTGGATTTCTACCAAACGACGTGGTAAGCATGCCGATGCTGCTCTTTTTAGCACCCGCGCACGGATTTGTGCGAAAACGCGTTTTAAGCATGCACATGCATCTTTTGGTAGACGCGGATGAAGTTTTCTGCAAAACCACAAGATGTGCATGCAAATGGTGCTTTTGGCAGAACGCGCACGTGGATTTCTACCAAACGACGTGCTAAGCATGCCGATGCTGCTCTTTTTAGCACCCGCGCACGGATTCGTGCGAAAACGCGTTTTAAGCATGCACATGCATCTTTTGGTAGACGCGGATGAAGTTTTCTGCAAAACCACAAGATGTGCATGCAAATGGTGCTTTTGGCAGAACGCGCACGTGGATTTCTACCAAACGGCGTGCTAAGCATGCCGATGCTGCTCTTTTTAGCACCCGCGCACGGATTTGTGCGAAAACGCGTTTTAAGCATGCACATGCATCTTTTGGTAGACGAGATTGAAGTTTTCTGCAAAACCACAAGATGTGCATGCAAATGGTGCTTTTCGCAGAACGCGCACGTGGATTTCTACCAAACAACGTGCTAAGCATGCCGATGCTGCTCTTTTTAGCACCCGGGCATGGATTCGTGCGAAAACGCGTTTTAAGCATGCACATGCATCTTTTGGTAGACGCGGATGAAGTTTTCTGAAAAACCACAAGATGTGCATGCAAATGGTGCTTTTGGCAGAACGCGCACGTGGATTTCTACCAAACGACGTGCTAAGCATGCCGATGCTGCTCTTTTTAGCACCCGCGCACGGATTCGTGCGAAAACGCGTTTTAAGCATGCACATGCATCTTTTGGTAGACGCGGATGAAGTTTTCTGCAAAACCACAAGATGTGCATGCAAATGGTGCTTTTGGCAGAACGCGCACGTGGATTTCTACCAAACGATGTGCTAAGCATGCCGATGCTGCTCTTTTTAGCACCCGCGCACGGATTTGTGCGAAAACGCGTTTTAAGCATGCACATGCATCTTTTGGTAGACGCGGATGAAGTTTTCTGCAAAACCACAAGATGTGCATGCAAATGGTGCTTTTGGCAGAACGCGCACGTATATTTCTACCAAACGACGTGCCAAGCATGCCGATGCTGCTCTTTTTAGCACCCGCGCACGGATTTGTGCGAAAACGCGTTTTAAGCATGCACATGCACCTTTTGGTAGACGAGATTGAAGTTTTTTACAAAACCACAAGATGTGCATGCAAATGGTGCTTTTCGCAGAACGCGCACGTGGATTTCTACCAAACAACGTGCTAAGCATGCCGATGCTGCTCTTTTTAGCACCCGCGCACGGCTTCGTGCGAAAACGCGTTTTAAGCATGCACATGCATCTTTTGGTAGACGCTGATGAAGTTTTCTGCAAAACCACAAGATGTGCATGCAAATGGTGCTTTTGGCAGAACGCGCACGTGGATTTCTACCAAACGACGTGCTAAGCATGCCGATGCTGCTCTTTTTAGCACCCGCGCACGGATTCGTGCGAAAACGCGTTTTAAGCATGCACATGCATCTTTTGGTAGACGCGGATGAAGTTTTCTGCAAAACCACAAGATGTGCATGCAAATGGTGCTTTTGGCAGAACGCGCACTTGGATTTCTACCAAACGACGTGCTAAGCATGCCGATGCTGCTCTTTTTAGCACCCGCGCACGGATTTGTGCGAAAACGCGTTTTAAGCATGCACATGCATCTTTTGGTAGACGAGATTGAAGTTTTCTGCAAAACCACAAGATGTGCATGCAAATGGTGCTTTTCGCAGAACGCGCACGTGGATTTCTACCAAACAACGTGCTAAGGATGCCGATGCTGCTCTTTTTAGCACCCGCGCACGGATTCGTGCGAAAACGCGTTTTAAGCATGCACATGCATCTTTTGGTAGACGAGATTGAAGTTTTCTGCAAAACCACAAGATGTGCATGCAAATGGTGCTTTTGGCAGAACGCGCACGTGCATTTCTACCAAACGACGTGCTAAGCATGCCCATGCTGCTCTATTTAGCACCCGCGCACGGATTTGTGCGAAAACGCGTTTTAAGCATGCACATGCATCTTTTGGTAGACGAGATTGAAGTTTTCTGCAAAACCACAAGATGTGCATGCAAATGGTGCTTTTCGCAGAACGCGCACGTGGATTTCTACCAAACAACGTGCTAAGCATGCCGATGCTGCTCTTTTTAACACCCGCGCACGGATTCGTGCGAAAACGCGTTTTAAGCATGCACATGCATCTTTTGGTAGACGCGGATGAAGTTTTCTGCAAAACCACAAGATGTGCATGCAAATGGTGCTTTTGGCAGAACGCGCACGTGGATTTCTACCAAACGACGTGCTAAGCATGCCGATGCTGCTCTTTTTAGCACCCGCGCACGGATTTGTGCGAAAACGCGTTTTAAGCATGCACATGCATCTTTTGGTAGACGAGATTGAAGTTTTCTGCAAAACCACAAGATGTGCATGCAAATGGTGCTTTTCGCAGAACGCGCACGTGGATTTCTACCAAACAACGTGCTAAGCATGCCGATGCTGCTCTTTTTAGTACCCGCGCACGGATTCGTGCGAAAACGCGTTTTAAGCATGCACATGCATCTTTTGGTAGACGCGGATGAAGTTTTCTGCAAAACCACAAGATGTGCATGCAAATGGTGCTTTTGGCAGAACGCGCACGTGGATTTCTACCAAACGACGTGCTAAGCATGCCGATGCTGCTCTTTTTAGCACCCGCGCACGGATTTGTGCGAAAACGCGTTTTAAGCATGCACATGCATCTTTTGGTAGACGAGATTGAAGTTTTCTGCAAAACCACAAGATGTGCATGCAAATGGTGCTTTTGGCAGAACGCGCACGTGGATTTCTACCAAACGACGTGCTAAGCATGCCGATGCTGCTCTTTTTAGCACCCGCGCACGGATTCGTGCGAAAACGCGTTTTAAGCATGCACATGCATCTTTTGGTAGACGCGGATGAAGTTTTCTGCAAAACCACAAGATGTGCAAGCAAATGGTGCTTTTGGCAGAACGCGCACGTGGATTTCTACCAAACGACGTGCTAAGCATGCCGATGCTGCTCTTTTTAGCACCCGCGCACGGATTTGTGCGAAAACGCGTTTTAAGCATGCACATGCATCTTTTGGTAGACGAGATTGAAGTTTTCTGCAAAACCACAAGATGTGCATGCAAATGGTGCTTTTCGCAGAACGCGCACGTGGATTTCTACCAAACAACGTGCTAAGCATGCCGATGCTGCTCTTTTTAGCACCCGCGCACGGATTCGTGCGAAAACGCGTTTTAAGCATGCACATGCATCTTTTGGTAGACGCGGATGAAGTTTTCTGCAAAACCACGAGATGTGCATGCAAATGGTGCTTTTGGCAGAACGCGCACGTGGATTTCTACCAAACGACGTGCTAAGCATGCCGATGCTGCTCTTTTTAGCACCCGCGCACGGATTTGTGCGAAAACGCGTTTTAAGCATGCACATGCATCTTTTGGTAGACGAGATTGAAGTTTTCTGCAAAACCACAAGATGTGCATGCAAATGGTGCTTTTCGCAGAACGCGCACGTGGATTTCTACCAAACAACGTGCTAAGCATGCCGATGCTGCTCTTTTTAGCACCCGCGCACGGATTCGTGCGAAAACGCGTTTTAAGCATGCACATGCATCTTTTGGTAGACGCGGATGAAGTTTTCTGCAAAACCACAAGATGTGCATGCAAATGGTGCTTTTGGCAGAACGCGCACGTGGATGTCTACCAAACGACGTGCTAAGCATGCCGATGCTGCTCTTTTTAGCACCCGCGCACGGATTCGTGCGAAAACGCGTTTTAAGCATGCACATGCATCTTTTGGTAGACGCGGATGAAGTTTTCTGCAAAACCACAAGATGTGCATGCAAATGGTGCTCTTGGCAGAACGCGCACGTGGATTTCTACCAAACGACGTGCTAAGCATGCCGATGCTGCTCTTTTTAGCACCCACGCACGGATTTGTGCGAAAACGCGTTTTAAGCATGCACATGCATCTTTTGGTAGACGAGATTGAAGTTTTCTGCAAAACCACAAGATGTGCATGCAAATGGTGCTTTTCGCAGAATGCGCACGTGGATTTCTACCAAACAACGTGCTAAGCATGCCGAAGCTGCTCTTTTTAGCACCCGCGCACGGATTCGTGCGAAAACGCGTTTTAAGCATGCACATGCATCTTTTGGTAGACGCGGATGAAGTTTTCTGCGAAACCACAAGATGTCCATGCAAATGGTGCTTTTGGCAGAACGCGCACGTGGATTTCTACCAAACGACGTGCTAAGCATGCCGATGCTGCTTTTTTTAGCACCCGCGCACGGATTCGTGCGAAAACGCGTTTTAGGCATGCACATGCATCTTTTGGTAGACGCGGATGAAGTTTTCTGCAAAACCACAAGATGTGCATGCAAATGGTGCTTTTGGCAGAACGCGCACGTGGATTTCTACCAAACGCCGTGCTAAGCATGCCGATGCTGCTCTTTTTAGCACCCGCGCACGGATTTGTGCGAAAACGCGTTTTAAGCATGCACATGCATCTTTTGGTAGACGAGATTGAGGTTTTCTGCAAAACCACAAGATGTGCATGCAAATGGTGCTTTCCGCAGAACGCGCACGTGGATTTCTACCAAACAACGTGCTAAGCATGCCGATGCTGCTCTTTTTAGCAGCCGCGCGCGGATTCGTGCGAAAACGCGTTTTAAGCATGCACATGCATCTTTTGGTAGACGCGGATGAATTTTTCTGCAAAACCACAAGATGTGCATGCAAATGGTGCTTTTGGCAGAACGCGCACGCGGATTTCTACCAAACGACGTGCTAAGCATGCCGATGCTGCTCTTTTTAGCACGCGCGCACGGATTCGTGCGAAAACGCGTTTTAAGCATGCACATGCATCTTTTGGTAGACGCGGATGAAGTTTTCTGCAAAACCACAAGATGTGCATGCAAATGGTGCTCTTGGCAGAACGCGCACGTGGATTTCTACCAAACGACGTGCTAAGCATGCCGATGCTGCTCTTTTTAGCACCCGCGCACGGATTTGTGCGAAAACGCGTTTTAAGCATACACATGCATCTTTTGGTAGAAGAGATTGAAGTTTTCTGCAAAACCACAAGATGTGCATGCAAATGGTGCTTTTCGCAGAACGCGCACGTGGATTTCTACCAAACAACGTGCTAAGCATGCCGATGCTGCTCTTTTTAGCACCCGCGCACGGATTCGTGCGAAAACGCGTTTTAAGCATGCACATGCATCTTTTGGTAGACGAGATTGAAGTTTTCTGCAAAACCACAAGATGTGCATGCAAATGGTGCTTTTCGCAGAACGCGCACGTGGATTTCTACCAAACAACGTGCTAAGCATGCCGATGCTGCTCTTTTTAGCACCCGCGCACGGATTCGTGCGAAAACGCGTTTTAAGCATGCACATGCATCTTTTGGTAGACGAGATTGAGGTTTTCTGCAAAACCACAAGATGTGCATGCAAATGGTGCTTTTCGCAGAACGCGCACGTGGATTTCTACCAAACAACGTGCTAAGCATGCCGATGCTGCTCTTTTTAGCAGCCGCGCACGGATTCGTGCGAAAACGCGTTTTAAGCATGCACATGCATCTTTTGGTAGACGCGGATGAAGTTTTCTGCAAAACCACAAGATGTGCATGCAAATGGTGCTTTTGGCAGAACGCGCACGTGGATTTCTACCAAACGACGTGCTAAGCATGCCGATGCTGCTCTTTTTAGCACCCGCGCACGGATTCGTGCGAAAACGCGTTTTAAGCATGCACATGCATCTTTTGGTAGACGAGATTGAAGTTTTCTGCAATACCACAAGATGTGCATGCAAATGGTGCTTTTCGCAGAACGCGCACGTGGATTTCTACCAAACAACGTGCTGAGCATGCCGATGCTGGTCTTTTTAGCACCCGCGCACGGATTCGCGCGAAAACGCGTTTTAAGCATGCACATGCATCTTTTGGTAGACGCGGATGAAGTTTTCTGCAAAACCACAAGATGTGCATGCAAATGGTGCTTTTGGGAGAACGCGCACGTGGATTTCTACCAAACGACGTGCTAAGCATGCCGATGCTGCTCTTTTTAGCACCCGCGCACGGATTCGTGCGAGAACGCGTTTTAAGCATGCACATGCATCTTTTGGTAGACGCGGATGAAGTTTTCTGCAAAACCACAAGATGTGCATGCAAATGGTGCTTTCGGCAGAACGCGCACGTGGATTTCTACCAAACGACGTGCTAAGCATGCCGATGCTGCTCTTTTTAGCACCCGCTTGGATTTGTGCGAAAACGCGTTTTAAGCATGCACATGCATCTTTTGGTAGACGAGATTGAAGTTTTCTGCAAAACCACAAGATGTGCATGCAAATGGTGCTTTTCGCAGGACGCGCACGTGGATTTCTACCAAACAACGTGCTAAGCATGCCGATGCTGCTCTTTTTAGCACCCGCGCACGCATTCGTGCGAAAACGCGTTTTAAGCATGCACATGCATCTTTTGGTTGACGCGGATGAAGTTTTCTGCAAAACCACAAGATGTGCATGCAAATGGTGCTTTTGGCAGAACGCGCACGTGGATTTCTACCAAACGACGTGCTAAGCATGCCGATGCTGCTCTTTTTAGCACCCGCGCACGGATTTGTGCGAAAACGCGTTTTAAGCATGCACATGCATCTATTGGCAGACGCGGATGAAGTTTTCTGCAAAACCACAAGATGTGCATGCAAATGGTGCTTTTGGCAGAACGCGCACGTGGATTTCTACCAAACGACGTGCTAAGCATGCCGATGCTGCTCTTTTTAGCACCCGCGCACGGATTTGTGCGAAAACGCGTTTTAAGCATGCACATGCATCTTTTGGTAGACGCGGATGAAGTTTTCTGCAAAACCACAAGATGTGCATGCAAATGGTGCTTTTGGCAGAACGCGCACGTGGATTTCTACCAAACGACGTGCTAAGCATGCCGATGCTGCTCTTTTTAGCACCCGCGCACGGATTTGTGCGAAAACGCGTTTTAAGCATGCACATGCATCTTTTGGTAGACGAGAATTGAAGTTTTCTGCAAAACCACAAGATGTGCATGCAAATGGTGCTTTTCGCAGAACGCGCACGTGGATTTCTACCAAACAACGTGGCTAAGCATGCCGATGCTGCTCTTTTTTAGCACCCGCGCACGGATTCGTGCGGAAAACGCGTTTTAAGCATGCACATGCATCTTTTGGTAGACGCGGATGAAGTTTTCTGCAAAACCACAAGATGTGCATGCAAATGGTGCTCTTGGCAGAACGCGCACGTGGATTTCTACCAAACGACGTGCTAAGCATGCCGATGCTGCTCTTTTTAGCACCCGCGCACGGATTTGTGCGAAAACGCGTTTTAAGCATGCACATGCATCTTTTGGTAGACGCGGATGAAGTTTTCTGCAAAACCACAAGATGTGCATGCAAATGGTGCTTTTGGCAGAACGCGCACGTGGATTTCTACCAAACGACGTGCTAAGCATTGCCGATGCTGCTCTTTTTAGCACCCGCGCACGGATTTGTGCGAAAACGCGTTTTAAGCATGGACATGCAGCATTTGGTAGACGAGATTGAAGTTTTCTGCAAAACCACAAGATGTGCATGCAAATGGTGCTTTTCGCAGAACGCGCACGTGGATTTTCTACCAAACAACGTGCTAAGCATGCCGATGCTGCTCTTTTTAGCACCCGCGCAAGGCTTCGTGCGAAAACGCGTTTTAAGATGCACATGCATCTTTTGGTAGACGCGGATGAAGTTTTCTGCAAAAACCACAAGATGTGCATGCAAATGGTGCTTTTTGGCAGAACGCGCACGTGGATTTCTACCAAACGACGTGCTAAGCATGCCGATGCTGCTCTTTTTTAGCACCCGCGCACGGATTCGTGCGAAAACCGCGTTTTAAGCATGCACATGCATCTTTTGGTAGACGCGGATGAAGTTTTCTGCAAAACCACAAGATGTGCATGCAAATGGTGCTTTTGGCAGAACGCGCACTTGGATTTCTACCAAACGACGTGCTAAGCATGCCGATGCTGCTCTTTTTAGCACCCGCGCACGGATTTGTGCGAAAACGCGTTTTAAGCATGCACATGCATCTTTTGGTAGACGAGATTGAAGTTTTCTGCAAAACCACAAGATGTGCATGCAATATGGTGCTTTTCGCAGAACGCGCACGTGGATTTCTACCAAACAACGTGCTAAGCATGCCGATGCTGCTCTTTTTAGCACCCGGGCACGGATTCGTGCGAAAACGCGTTTTTAAGCATGCACATGCATCTTTTGGTAGACGCGGATGAAGTTTTCTGCAAAACCACAAGATGTGCATGCAAATGGTGCTTTTGGCAGAACGCGCACGTGGATTTCTACCAAACGACGTGCTAAGCATGCCGATGCTGCTCTTTTTAGCACCCGCGCACGGATTCGTGCGAAAAACGCGTTTTAAGCATGCACATGCATCTTTTGGTAGACGCGGATGAAGTTTTCTGCAAAACCACAAGATGTGCATGCAAATGGTGCTTTTGGCAGAACGCGCACGTGGATTTCTACCAAACGACGTGCTAAGCATGCCGATGCTGCTCTTTTTAGCACCCGCGCACGGATTTGTGCGAAAACGCGTTTTAAGCATGCACATGCATCTTTTGGTAGACGAGATTGAAGTTTTCTACAAAACCACAAGATGTGCATGCAAATGGTGCTTTTCGCAGAACGCGCACGTGGATTTCTACCAAACAACGTGCTAAGCATGCCGATGCTGCTCTTTTTAGCACCCGGGCACGGATTCGTGCGAAAACGCGTTTTAAGCATGCACATGCATCTTTTGGTAGACGCGGATGAAGTTTTCTGAAAAACCACAAGATGTGCATGCAAATGGTGCTTTTGGCAGAAACGCGCACGTGGATTTTCTACCAAACGACGTGCTAAGCATGCCGATGCTGCTCTTTTTAGCACCCGCGCACGGATTCGTGCGAAAACGCGTTTTAAGCATGCACATGCATCTTTTGGTAGACGCGGATGAAGTTTTCTGCAAAACCACAAGATGTGCATGCAAATGGTGCTTTTGGCAGAACGCGCACGTGGATTTTCTACCAAACGACGTGCTAAGCATGCCGATGCTGCTCTTTTTAGCACCCGCGCACGGATTTGTGCGAAAAACGCGTTTTAAACATGCACATGCATCTTTTGGTAGACGAGGATTGAAGTTTTCTGCAAAACCACAAGATGTGCATGCAAATGGTGCTTTTTGCAGAACGCGCACGTGGATTTCTACCAAACAACGTGCTAAGCATGCCGATGCTGCTCTTTTTAGCACCCGGGCACGGATTCGTGCGGAAAAACGCGTTTTAAGCATGCACATGCATCTTTTGGTAGACGCGGATGAAGTTTTCTGAAAAACCACAAGATGTGCATGCAAATGGTGCTTTTGGCAGAACGCGCACGTGGATTTCTACCAAAGGACGTGCTAAGCATGCCGATGCTGCTCTTTTTAGCACCCCGCGCACGGATTCGTGCGAAAACGCGTTTTAAGCATGCACATGCATCTTTTGGTAGACGCGGATGAAGTTTTCTGCAAAACCACAAGATGTGCATGCAAATGGTGCTCTTGGCAGAACGCGCACGTGGATTTCTACCAAACGACGTGCTAAGCATGCCGATGCTGCTCTTTTTAGCACCCGCGCACGGATTTGTGCGAAAACGCGTTTTAAGCATGCACATGCATCTTTTGGTAGACGCGGATGAAGTTTTCTGCAAAACCACAAGATGTGCATGCAAATGGTGCTTTTGGCAGAACGCGCACGTGGATTTCTACCAAACGACGTGCTAAGCATGCCGATGCTGCTCTTTTTAGCACCCCGCGCACGGATTTGTGCGAAAACGCGTTTTAAGCATGCACATGCATCTTTTGGTAGACGAGATTGAAGTTTTCTGCAAAACCACAAGATGTGCATGCAAATGGTGCTTTTCGCAGAACGCGCACGTGGATTTCTACCAAACAACGTGCTAAGCATGCCGATGCTGCTCTTTTTAGCACCCGCGCACGGCTTCGTGCGAAAACGCGTTTTAAGCATGCACATGCATCTTTTGGTAGACGCTGATGAAGTTTTCTGCAAAACCACAAGATGTGCATGCAAATGGTGCTTTTGGCAGAACGCGCACGTGGATTTCAACCAAACGACGTGCTAAGCATGCCGAAACTGCTCTTTTTAGCACCCCGCGCACGGATTCGTGCGAAAACGCGTTTTAAGCATGCACATGCATCTTTTGGTAGACGCGGATGAAGTTTTCTGCAAAACCACAAGATGTGCATGCAAATGGTGCTTTTGGCAGAACGCGCACTTGGATTTCTACCAAACGACGTGCTAAGCATGCCGATGCTGCTCTTTTTAGCACCCGCGCACGGATTTGTGGCGAAAACGCGTTTTAAGCATGGACATGCATCTTTTGGTAGACGAGATTGATGTTTTCTGCAAAACCACAAGATGTGCATGCAAATGGTGCTTTTCCGCAGAACGCGCACGTGGGATTTCTACCAAACAACGTGCTAAGCATGCCGATGCTGCTCTTTTTAGCACCCGGGCACGGATTCGTGCGAAAACGAGTTTTAAGCATGCACATGCATCTTTTGGTAGACGCGGATGAAGTTTTCTGCAAAACCACAAGATGTGCATGCGAATGGTGCTTTTGGCAGAACGCGCACGTGGATTTCTACCAAACGACGTGCTAAGCATGCCGATGCTGCTCTTTTTAGCACCTGCGCACGGATTCGTGCGAAAACGCGTTTTAAGCATGCACATGCATCTTTTGGTAGACGCGGATGAAGTTTTCTGCAAAACCACAAGTTGTGCATGCAAATGGTGCTTTTGGCAGAACGCGCACGTGGATTTCTACCAAACGACGTGCTAAGCATGCCGATGGCTGCTCTTTTTAGCACCCGCGCACGGATTTGTGCGAAAACGCGTTTTAAGCATGCACATGCATCTTTTGGTAGACGAGATTGAAGTTTTCTGCAAAACCACAAGATGTGCATGCAAATGGTACTTTTCGCAGAACGCGCACGTGGATTTCTACCAAACAACGTGCTAAGCATGCCGATGCTGCTCTTTTTAGCACCCGGGCACGGATTCGTGCTGAAAACGCGTTTTAAGCATGCACATGCATCTTTTGGTAGACGCGGATGAAGTTTTCTGAAAAACCACAAGATGTGCATGCAAATGGTGCTTTTGGCAGAACGCGCACGTGGATTTCTACCAAACGACGTGCTAAGGATGCCGATGCTGCTCTTTTTAGCACCCGCGCACGGATTCGTGCAAAAACGCGTTTTAAGCATGCACATGCATCTTTTGGTAGACGCGGATGAAGTTTTCTGCAAAACCACAAGATGTGCATGCAAATGGTGCTTTTCGCAGAACGCGCACGTGAATTTCTACCAAACAACGTGCTAAGCATGCCGATGCTGCTCTTTTTAGCACCCGCGCACGGATTCGTGCGAAAACGCGTTTTAAGCATGCACATGCATCTTTTGGTAGACGAGATTGAAGTTTTCTGCAAAACCACAAGATGTGCATGCAAATGGTGCTTTTCGCAGAACGCGCACGTGGATTTCTACCAAAGAACGTGCTAAGCATGCCGATGCTGCTCTTTTTAGCACCCGCGCACGGATTTGTGCGAAAACGCGTTTTTAAGCATGCACATGCATCTTTTGGTAGACGAGATTGAAGTTTTCTGCAAAACCACAAGATGTGCATGCAAATGGTGCTTTTCGCAGAACGCGCACGTGGATTTCTACCAAACAACGTGCTAAGCATGCCGATGCTGCTCTTTTTAGCACCCGCGCATTGATTCGTGCGAAAACGCGTTTTAAGCATGCACATGCATCTTTTGGTAGACCGCGATGAAGTTTTCTGCAAAACCACAAGATGTGCATGCAAATGGTGCTTTTGGCAGAACGCGCACGTGGATTTCTACCAAACGACGTGCTAAGCATGCCGATGCTGCTTTTTTTAGCACCCCGCGCACGGATTCGTGCGAAAAACGCGTTTTAAGCATGCACATTGCATCTTTTGGTAGACGCGGATGAAGTTTTCTGCAAAACCACAAGATGTGCATGCAAATGGGTGCTTTTGGCAGAACGCGCACGTGTATTTCTACCAAACGACGTGCTAAGCATGCCGATGCTGCTCTTTTTAGCACCCGCGCACGGATTCGTGCGAAAACGCGTTTTAAGCATGCACATGCATCTTTTGGTAGACGCGGATGAAGTTTTCTGCAAAACCACAAGATGTGCATGCAAATGGTGCTCTTGGCAGAACGCGCACGTGGATTTCTACCAAACGACGTGCTAAGCATGCCGATGCTGCTCTTTTTAGCACCCGCGCACGGATTTGTGCGAAAACGCGTTTTAAGCATGCACATGCATCTTTTGGTAGACGCGGATGAAGTTTTCTGCAAAACCACAAGATGTGCATGCAAATGGTGCTTTTGGCAGAACGCGCACGTGGATTTCTACCAAACGACGTGCTAAGCATGCCGATGCTGCTCTTTTTAGCACCCGCGCACGGATTTGTGCGAAACGCGTTTTAAGCATGCACATGCATCTTTTGGTAGACGAGATTGAAGTTTTCTGCAAAACCACAAGATGTGCATTGCAAATGGTGCTTTTCGCAGAACGCGCACGTGGATTTCTACCAAACAACGTGCCTAAGCATGCCGATGCTGCTCTTTTTAGTACCTGCGCACGGCTTCGTGCGAAAAGGCGTTTTAAGCATGCACATGCATCTTTTGGTAGACGCTGATGAAGTTTTCTGCAAAACCACAAGATGTGCATGCAAATGGTGCTTTTGGCAGAACGCGCACGTGGATTTCAACCAAACGACGTGCTAAGCATGCCGATGCTGCTCTTTTTAGCACCCGCGCACGGATTCGTGCGAAAACGCGTTTTAAGCATGCACATGCATCTTTTGGTAGACGCGGATGAAGTTTTCTGCAAAACCACAAGATGTGCATGCAAATGGTGCTTTTGGCAGAACGCGCACTTGGATTTCTACCAAACGACGTGCTAAGCATGCCGATGCTGCTCTTTTTAGCACCCGCGCACGGATTTGTGCGAAAACGCGTTTTAAGCATGCACATGCATCTTTTTTTAGACGAGATTGATGTTTTCTGCAAAACCACAAGATGTGCATGCAAATGGTGCTTTTGGCAGAACGCGCACGTGGATTTCTACCAAACGACGTGCTAAGCATGCCGATGCTGCTCTTTTTAGCACCCGCGCACGGATTCGTGCGAAAACGCGTTTTAAGCATGCACATGCATCTTTTGGTAGACGCGGATGAAGTTTTCTGCAAAACCACAAGATGTGCATGCAAATGGTGCTTTTGGCAGAACGCGCACGTGGATTTCTACCAAACGACGTGCTAAGCATGCCGATGCTGCTCTTTTTAGCACCCGCGCACGGATTTGTGCGAAAACGCGTTTTAAGCATGCACATGCATCTTTTGGTAGACGAGATTGAAGTTTTCTGCAAAACCACAAGATGTGCATGCAAATGGTACTTTTCGCAGAACGCGCACGTGGATTTCTACCAAACAACGTGCTAAGCATGCCGATGCTGCTCTTTTTAGCACCCGGGCACGGATTCGTGCGAAAACGCGTTTTAAGCATGCACATGCATCTTTTGGTAGACGCGGATGAAGTTTTCTGCAAAACCACAAGATGTGCATGCAAATGGTGCTTTTGGCAAAACGCGCACGTGGATTTCTACCAAACGACGTGCTAAGCATGCCGATGCTGCTCTTTTTAGCACCCGCGCACGGATTTGTGCGAAAACGCGTTTTAAGCATGCACATGCATCTTTTGGTAGACGAGATTGAAGTTTTCTGCAAAACCACAAGATGTGCATGCAAATGGTGCTTTTCGCAGAACGCGCACGTGGATTTCTACCAAACAACGTGCTAAGCATGCCGATGCTGCCCTTTTTAGCACCCGCGCACGGATTCGTGCGAAAACGCGTTTTAAGCATGCACATGCATCTTTTGGTAGACGCGGATGAAGTTTTCTGCAAAACCACAAGATGTGCATGCAAATGGTGCTTTTCGCAGAACGCGCACGTGGATTTCTACCAAACAACGTGCTAAGCATGCCGATGCTGCTCTTTTTAGCACCCGCGCATTGATTCGTGCGAAAACGCGTTTTAAGCATGCACATGCATCTTTTGGTAGACGCGGATGAAGTTTTCTGCAAAACCACAAGATGTGCATGCAAATGGTGCTTTTGGCAGAACGCGCACGTGGATTTCTACCAAACGACGTGCTAAGCATGCCGATGCTGCTTTTTTTAGCACCCGCGCACGGATTCGTGCGAAAACGCGTTTTAAGCATGCACATGCATCTTTTGGTAGACGCGGATGAAGTTTTCTGCAAAACCACAAGATGTGCATGCAAATGGTGCTTTTGGCAGAACGCGCACGTGGATTTCTACCAAACGACGTGCTAAGCATGCCGATGCTGCTCTTTTTAGCACCCGCGCACGGATTTGTGCGAAAACGCGTTTTAAGCATGCACATGCATCTTTTTTTAGACGAGATTGATGTTTTCTGCAAAACCACAAGATGTGCATGCAAATGGTGCTTTTCGCAGAACGCGCACGTGGATTTCTACCAAACAACGTGCTAAGCATGCCGATGCTGCTCTTTTTAGCACCCGGGCACGGATTCGTGCGAAAACGCGTTTTAAGCATGCACATGCATCTTTTGGTAGACGCGGATGAAGTTTTCTGCAAAACCACAAGATGTGCATGCAAATGGTGCTTTTGGCAGAACGCGCACGTGGATTTCTACCAAACGACGTGCTAAGCATGCCGATGCTGCTCTTTTTAGCACCCGCGCACGGATTCGTGCGAAAACGCGTTTTAAGCATGCACATGCATCTTTTGGTAGACGCGGATGAAGTTTTCTGCAAAACCACAAGATGTGCATGCAAATGGTGCTTTTGGCAGAACGCGCACGTGGATTTCTACCAAACGACGTGCTAAGCATGCCGATGCTGCTCTTTTTAGCACCCGCGCACGGATTTGTGCGAAAACGCGTTTTAAGCATGCACATGCATCTTTTGGTAGACGAGATTGAAGTTTTCTGCAAAACCACAAGATGTGCATGCAAATGGTACTTTTCGCAGAACGCGCACGTGGATTTCTACCAAACAACGTGCTAAGCATGCCGATGCTGCTCTTTTTAGCACCCGGGCACGGATTCGTGCGAAAACGCGTTTTAAGCATGCACATGCATCTTTTGGTAGACGCGGATGAAGTTTTCTGAAAAACCACAAGATGTGCATGCAAATGGTGCTTTTGGCAGAACGCGCACGTGGATTTCTACCAAACGACGTGCTAAGGATGCCGATGCTGCTCTTTTTAGCACCCGCGCACGGATTCGTGCGAAAACGCGTTTTAAGCATGCACATGCATCTTTTGGTAGACGCGGATGAAGTTTTCTGCAAAACCACAAGATGTGCATGCAAATGCTGCTTTTGGCAGAACGCGCACGTGGATTTCTACCAAACGACGTGCTAAGCATGCCGATGCTGCTCTTTTTAGCACCCGCGCACGGATTCGTGCGAAAACGCGTTTTAAGCATGCACATGCATCTTTTGGTAGACGCGGATGAAGTTTTCTGCAAAACCACAAGATGTGCATGCAAATGGTGCTTTTGGCAAAACGCGCACGTGGATTTCTACCAAACGACGTGCTAAGCATGCCGATGCTGCTCTTTTTAGCACCCGCGCACGGATTTGTGCGAAAACGCGTTTTAAGCATGCACATGCATCTTTTGGTAGACGAGATTGAAGTTTTCTGCAAAACCACAAGATGTGCATGCAAATGGTGCTTTTCGCAGAACGCGCACGTGGATTTCTACCAAACAACGTGCTAAGCATGCCGATGCTGCCCTTTTTAGCACCCGCGCACGGATTCGTGCGAAAACGCGTTTTAAGCATGCACATGCATCTTTTGGTAGACGCGGATGAAGTTTTCTGCAAAACCACAAGATGTGCATGCAAATGGTGCTTTTCGCAGAACGCGCACGTGGATTTCTACCAAACAACGTGCTAAGCATGCCGATGCTGCTCTTTTTAGCACCCGCGCATTGATTCGTGCGAAAACGCGTTTTAAGCATGCACATGCATCTTTTGGTAGACGCGGATGAAGTTTTCTGCAAAACCACAAGATGTGCATGCAAATGGTGCTTTTGGCAGAACGCGCACGTGGATTTCTACCAAACGACGTGCTAAGCATGCCGATGCTGCTTTTTTTAGCACCCGCGCACGGATTCGTGCGAAAACGCGTTTTAAGCATGCACATGCATCTTTTGGTAGACGCGGATGAAGTTTTCTGCAAAACCACAAGATGTGCATGCAAATGGTGCTTTTGGCAGAACGCGCACGTGGATTTCTACCAAACGACGTGCTAAGCATGCCGATGCTGCTCTTTTTAGCACCCGCGCACGGATTCGTGCGAAAACGCGTTTTAAGCATGCACATGCATCTTTTGGTAGACGCGGATGAAGTTTTTCTGCAAAACCACAAGATGTGCATGCAAATGGTGCTTTTGGCAGAACGCGCACGTGGATTTCTACCAAACGACGTGCTAAGCATGCCGATGCTGCTCTTTTTAGCACCCGCGCACGGATTTGTGCGAAAACGCGTTTTTAAGCATGCACATGCATCTTTTGGTAGACGAGATTGAAGTTTTCTGCAAAACCACAAGATGTGCATGCAAATGGTACTTTTCGCAGAACGCGCACGTGGATTTCTACCAAACAACGTGGCTAAGCATGCCGATGCTTGCTCTTTTTAGCACCCGGGCACGGATTCGTGCGAAAACGCGTTTTTAAGCATGCACATGCATCTTTTGGTAGACGCGGATGAAGTTTTCTGAAAAACCACAAGATGTGCATGCAAATGGTGCTTTTGGCAGAACGCGCACGTGGATTTCTACCAAACGACGTGCTAAGGATGCCGATGCTGCTCTTTTTAGCACCCGCGCACGGATTCGTGCGAAAACGCGTTTTAAAGCATGCACATGCATCTTTTGGTAGACGCGGATGAAGTTTTCTGCAAAACCACAAGATGTGCATGCAAAATGCTGCTTTTGGCAGAACGCGCACGTGGATTTCTACCAAACGACGTGCTAAGCATGCCGATGCTGCTCTTTTTAGCACCCGCGCACGGATTCGTGCGAAAACGCGGTTTTAAGCATGCACATGCATCTTTTGGTAGACGCGGATGAAGTTTTCTGCAAAACCACAAGATGTGCATGCAAATGGTGCTTTTGGCAAAACGCGCACGTGGATTTCTACCAAACGACGTGCTAAGCATGCCGATGCTGCTCTTTTTAGCACCCGCGCACGGATTTGTGCGAAAACGCGTTTTAAGCATGCACATGCATCTTTTGGTAGACGAGATTGAAGTTTTCTGCAAAACCACAAGATGTGCATGCAAATGGTGCTTTTCGCAGAAACGCGCACGTGGATTTCTACCAAACAACGTGCTAAGCATGCCGATGTTAGCACCCGCGCACGGATTCGTGCGAAAACGCGTTTTAAGCATGCACATGCATCTTTTGGTAGACGCGGATGAAGTTTTCTGCAAAACCACAAGATGTGCATGCAAATGGTGCTTTTCGCAGAACGCGCACGTGGATTTCTACCAAACAACGTGCTAAGCATGCCGATGCTGCTCTTTTTAGCACCCGCGCATTGATTCGTGCGAAAACGCGTTTTAAGCATGCACATGCATCTTTTGGTAGACGCGGATGAAGTTTTCTGCAAAACCACAAGATGTGCATGCAAATGGTGCTTTTGGCAGAACGCGCACGTGGATTTCTACCAAACGACGTGCTAAGCATGCCGATGCTGCTTTTTTTAGCACCCGCGCACGGATTCGTGCGAAAACGCGTTTTAAGCATGCACATGCATCTTTTGGTAGACGCGGATGAAGTTTTCTGCAAAACCACAAGATGTGCATGCAAATGGTGCTTTTGGCAGAACGCGCACGTGGATTTCTACCAAACGACGTGCTAAGCATGCCGATGCTGCTCTTTTTAGCACCCGCGCACGGATTCGTGCGAAAACGCGTTTTAAGCATGCACATGCATCTTTTGGTAGACGCGGATGAAGTTTTCTGCAAAACCACAAGATGTGCATGCAAATGGTGCTCTTGGCAGAACGCGCACGTGGATTTCTACCAAACGACGTGCTAAGCATGCCGATGCTGCTCTTTTTAGCACCCGCGCACGGATTTGTGCGAAAACGCGTTTTAAGCATGCACATGCATCTTTTGGTAGACGCGGATGAAGTTTTCTGCAAAACCACAAGATGTGCATGCAAATGCTGCTTTTGGCAGAACGCGCACGTGGATTTCTACCAAACGACGTGCTAAGCATGCCGATGCTGCTCTTTTTAGCACCCGCGCACGGATTTGTGCGAAAACGCGTTTTAAGCATGCACATGCATCTTTTGGTAGACGAGATTGGAGTTTTCTGCAAAACCACAAGATGTGCATGCAAATGGTGCTTTTCGCAGAACGCGCACGTGGATTTCTACCAAACAACGTGCTAAGCATGCCGATGCTGCTCTTTTTAGTACCTGCGCACGGCTTCGTGCGAAAAGGCGTTTTAAGCATGCACATGCATCTTTTGGTAGACGCTGATGAAGTTTTCTGCAAAACCACAAGATGTGCATGCAAATGGTGCTTTTGGCAGAACGCGCACGTGGATTTCAACCAAACGACGTGCTAAGCATGCCGATGCTGCTCTTTTTAGCACCCGCGCACGGATTCGTGCGAAAACGCGTTTTAAGCATGCACATGCATCTTTTGGTAGACGCGGATGAAGTTTTCTGCAAAACCACAAGATGTGCATGCAAATGGTGCTTTTGGCAGAACGCGCACTTGGATTTCTACCAAACGACGTGCTAAGCATGCCGATGCTGCTCTTTTTAGCACCCGCGCACGGATTTGTGCGAAAACGCGTTTTAAGCATGCACATGCATCTTTTTTTAGACGAGATTGATGTTTTCTGCAAAACCACAAGATGTGCATGCAAATGGTGCTTTTCGCAGAACGCGCACGTGGATTTCTACCAAACAACGTGCTAAGCATGCCGATGCTGCTCTTTTTAGCACCCGGGCACGGATTCGTGCGAAAACGCGTTTTAAGCATGCACATGCATCTTTTGGTAGACGCGGATGAAGTTTTCTGCAAAACCACAAGATGTGCATGCAAATGGTGCTTTTGGCAGAACGCGCACGTGGATTTCTACCAAACGACGTGCTAAGCATGCCGATGCTGCTCTTTTTAGCACCCGCACACGGATTCGTGCGAAAACGCGTTTTAAGCATGCACATGCACCTTTTGGTAGACGCGGATGAAGTTTTCTGCAAAACCACAAGATTTGCATGCAAATGGTGCTTTTGGCAGAACGCGCACGTGGATTTCTACCAAACGACGTGCTAAGCATGCCGATGCTGCTCTTTTTAGCACCCGCGCACGGATTTGTGCGAAAACGCGTTTTAAGCATGCACATGCATCTTTTGGTAGACGAGATTGAAGTTTTCTGCAAAACCACAAGATGTGCATGCAAATGGTACTTTTCGCAGAACGCGCACGTGGATTTCTACCAAACAACGTGCTAAGCATGCCGATGCTGCTCTTTTTAGCACCCGGGCACGGATTCGTGCGAAAACGCGTTTTAAGCATGCACATGCATCTTTTGGTAGACGCGGATGAAGTTTTCTGAAAAACCACAAGATGTGCATGCAAATGGTGCTTTTGGCAGAACGCGCACGTGGATTTCTACCAAACGACGTGCTAAGGATGCCGATGCTGCTCTTTTTAGCACCCGCGCACGGATTCGTGCGAAAACGCGTTTTAAGCATGCACATGCATCTTTTGGTAGACGCGGATGAAGTTTTCTGCAAAACCACAAGATGTGCATGCAAATGCTGCTTTTGGCAGAACGCGCACGTGGATTTCTACCAAACGACGTGCTAAGCATGCCGATGCTGCTCTTTTTAGCACCCGCGCACGGATTCGTGCGAAAACGCGTTTTAAGCATGCACATGCATCTTTTGGTAGACGCGTATGAAGTTTTCTGCAAAACCACAAGATGTGCATGCAAATGGTGCTTTTGGCAAAACGCGCACGTGGATTTCTACCAAACGACGTGCTAAGCATGCCGATGCTGCTCTTTTTAGCACCCGCGCACGGATTTGTGCGAAAACGCGTTTTAAGCATGCACATGCATCTTTTGGTAGACGAGATTGAAGTTTTCTGCAAAACCACAAGATGTGCATGCAAATGGTGCTTTTCGCAGAACGCGCACGTGGATTTCTACCAAACAACGTGCTAAGCATGCCGATGCTGCCCTTTTTAGCACCCGCGCACGGATTCGTGCGAAAACGCGTTTTAAGCATGCACATGCATCTTTTGGTAGACGCGGATGAAGTTTTCTGCAAAACCACAAGATGTGCATGCAAATGGTGCTTTTGGCAGAACGCGCACGTGGATTTCTACCAAACGACGTGCTAAGCATGCCGATGCTGCTCTTTTTAGCACCCGCGCACGGATTTGTGCGAAAACGCGTTTTAAGCATGCACATGCATCTTTTGGTAGACGAGATTGAAGTTTTCTGCAAAACCACAAGATGTGCATGCAAATGGTGCTTTTCGCAGAACGCGCACGTGGATTTCTACCAAACAACGTGCTAAGCATGCCGATGCTGCTCTTTTTAACACCCACGCACGGATTCGTGCGAAAACGCGTTTTAAGCATGCACATGCATCTTTTGGTAGACGCGGATGAAGTTTTCTGCAAAACCACAAGATGTGCATGCAAATGGTGCTTTTGGCAGAACGCGCACGTGGATTTCTACCAAACGACGTGCTAAGCATGCCGATGCTGCTCTTTTTAGCACCCGCGCACGGATTCGTGCGAAAACGCGTTTTAAGCATGCACATGCATCTTTTGGTAGACACGGATGAAGTTTTCTGCAAAACCACAAGATGTGCATGCAAATGGTGCTCTTGGCAGAACGCGCACGTGGATTTCTACCAAACGACGTGCTAAGCATGCCGATGCTGCTCTTTTTAGCACCCGCGCACGGATTTGTGCGAAAACGCGTTTTAAGCATGCACATGCATCTTTTGGTAGACGAGATTGAGGTTTTCTGCAAAACCACAAGATGTGCATGCAAATGGTGCTTTTCGCAGAACGCGCACGTGGATTTCTACCAAACAACGTGCTAAGCATGCCGATGCTGCTCTTTTTAGCACCCGCGCACGGATTTGTGCGAAAACGCGTTTTAAGCATGCACATGCATCTTTTGGTAGATGAGATTGAGGTTTTCTGCAAAACCACAAGATGTGCATGCAAATGGTGCTTTTCGCAGAACGCGCACGTGGATTTCTACCAAACAACGTGCTAAGCATGCCGATGCTGCTCTTTTTAGCAGCCGCGCACGGATTCGTGCGAAAACGCGTTTTAAGCATGCACATGCATCTTTTGGTAGACGCGGATGAAGTTTTCTGCAAAACCACAAGATGTGCATGCAAATGGTGCTTTTGGCAGAACGCGCACGTGGATTTCTACCAAACGACGTGCTAAGCATGCCGATGCTGCTCTTTTTAGCACGCGCGCACGGATTCGTGCGAAAACGCGTTTTAAGCATGCACATGCATCTTTTGGTAGACGCGGATGAAGTTTTCTGCAAAACCACAAGATGTGCATGCAAATGGTGCTCTTGGCAGAACGCGCACGTGGATTTCTACCAAACGACGTGCTAAGCATGCCGATGCTGCTCTTTTTAGCACCCGCGCACGGATTTGTGCGAAAACGCGTTTTAAGCATGCACATGCATCTTTTGGTAGACGAGATTGAAGTTTTCTGCAAAACCACAAGATGTGCATGCAAATGGTGCTTTTCGCAGAACGCGCACGTGGATTTCTACCAAACAACGTGCTAAGCATGCCGATGCTGCTCTTTTTAGCACCCGCGCACGGATTCGTGCGAAAACGCGTTTTAAGCATGCACATGCATCTTTTGGTAGACGAGATTGAAGTTTTCTGCAAAACCACAAGATGTGCATGCAAATGGTGCTTTTCGCAGAACGCGCACGTGGATTTCTACCAAACGACGTGCTAAGCATGCCGATGCTGCTTTTTTTAGCACCCGCGCACGGATTCGTGCGAAAACGCGTTTTAAGCATGCACATGCATCTTTTGGTACACGCGGATGAAGTTTTCTGCAAAACCACAAGATGTGCATGCAAATGGTGCTTTTGGCAGAACGCGCACGTGGATTTCTACCAAACGACGTGCTAAGCATGCCGATGCTGCTCTTTTTAGCACCCGCGCACGGATTTGTGCGAAAACGCGTTTTAAGCATGCACATGCATCTTTTGGTAGACGAGATTGAGGTTTTCTGCAAAACCACAAGATGTGCATGCAAATGGTGCTTTTCGCAGAACGCGCACGTGGATTTCTACCAAACAACGTGCTAAGCATGCCGATGCTGCTCTTTTTAGCACCCGCGCACGGTTTCGTGCGAAAACGCGTTTTAAGCATGCACATGCATCTTTTGGTAGACGCGGATGAAGTTTTCTGCAAAACCACAAGATGTGCATGCAAATGGTGCTTTTGGCAGAACGCGCACGTGGATTTCTACCAAACGACGTGCTAAGCATGCCGATGCTGCTCTTTTTAGCACCCGCGCACGGATTTGTGCGAAAACGCGTTTTAAGCATGCACATGCATCTTTTGGTAGACGAGATTGAAGTTTTCTGCAAAACCACAAGATGTGCATGCAAATGGTACTTTTCGCAGAACGCGCACGTGGATTTCTACCAAACAACGTGCTAAGCATGCCGATGCTGCTCTTTTTAGCACCCGGGCACGGATTCGTGCGAAAACGCGTTTTAAGCATGCACATGCATCTTTTGGTAGACGAGATTGAAGTTTTCTGCAAAACCACAAGATGTGCATGCAAATGGTGCTTTTCGCAGAACGCGCACGTGGATTTCTACCAAACAACGTGCTAAGCATGCCGATGCTGCCCTTTTTAGCACCCGCGCACGGATTCGTGCGAAAACGCGTTTTAAGCATGCACATGCATCTTTTGGTAGACGCGGATGAAGTTTTCTGCAAAACCACAAGATGTGCATGCAAATGGTGCTTTTGGCAGAACGCGCACGTGGATTTCTACCAAACGACGTGCTAAGCATGCCGATGCTGCTCTTTTTAGCACCCGCGCACGGATTTGTGCGAAAACGCGTTTTAAGCATGCACATGCATCTTTTGGTAGACGAGATTGAAGTTTTCTGCAAAACCACAAGATGTGCATGCAAATGGTGCTTTTCGCAGAACGCGCACGTGGATTTCTACCAAACAACGTGCTAAGCATGCCGATGCTGCTCTTTTTAACACCACGCACGGATTCGTGCGAAAACGCGTTTTAAGCATGCACATGCATCTTTTGGTAGACGCGGATGAAGTTTTCTGCAAAACCACAAGATGTGCATGCAAATGGTGCTTTTGGCAGAACGCGCACGTGGATTTCTACCAAACGACGTGCTAAGCATGCCGATGCTGCTCTTTTTAGCACCCGCGCACGGATTCGTGCGAAACCGCGTTTTAAGCATGCACATGCATCTTTTGGTAGACACGGATGAAGTTTTCTGCAAAACCACAAGATGTGCATGCAAATGGTGCTCTTGGCAGAACGCGCACGTGGATTCTACCAAACGACGTGCTAAGCATGCCGATGCTGCTTTTTTTAGCACCCGCGCACGGATTCGTGCGAAAAACGCGTTTTAAGCATGCACATGCATCTTTTGGTACACGCGGATGAAGTTTCTGCAAAACCACAAGATGTGCATGCAAATGGTGCTTTTGGCAGAACGCGCACGTGGATTTCTACCAAACGACGTGCTAAGCATGCCGATGCTGCTCTTTTTAGCACCCGCGCACGGATTTGTGCGAAAACGCGTTTTAAGCATGCACATGCATCTTTTGGTAGACGAGATTGAGGTTTTCTGCAAAACCACAAGATGTGCATGCAAATGGTGCTTTTCGCAGAACGCGCACGTGGATTTCTACCAAACAACGTGCTAAGCATGCCGATGCTAGCTCTTTTTAGCACCCGCGCACGGTTTCGTGCGAAAACGCGTTTTAAGCATGCACATGCATCTTTTGGTAGACGCGGATGAAGTTTTCTGAAAAACCACAAGATGTGCATGCAAATGGTGCTTTTGGCAGAACGCGCACGTGGATTTCTACCAAACGACGTGCTAAGCATGCCGATGCTGCTCTTTTTAGCACCCGCGCACGGATTTGTGCGAAAACGCGTTTAAGCATGCACATGCATCTTTTGGTAGACGAGATTGAAGTTTTCTGCAAAACCACAAGATGTGCATGCAAATGGTACTTTTCGCAGAACGCGCACGTGGATTTCTACCAAACAACGTGCTAAGCATGCCGATGCTGCTCTTTTTAGCACCCGGCACGGATTCGTGCGAAAACGCGTTTTAAGCATGCACATGCATCTTTTGGTAGACGCGGATGAAGTTTTCTGAAAAACCACAAGATGTGCATGCAAATGGTGCTTTTGGCAGAACGCGCACGTGGATTTCTACCAAACGACGTGCTAAGGATGCCGATGCTGCTCTTTTTAGCACCCGCGCACGGATTCGTGCGAAAACGCGTTTTAAGCATGCACATGCATCTTTTTGGTAGACGCGGATGAAGTTTTCTGCAAAACCACAAGATGTGCATGCAAATGCTGCTTTGGCAGAACGCGCACGTGGATTTCTACCAAACGACGTGCTAAGCATGCCGATGCTGCTCTTTTTAGCACCCGCGCACGGATTCGTGCGGAAAACGCGTTTTAAGCATGCACATGCATCTTTTGGTAGACGCGGATGAAGTTTTCTGCAAAACCACAAGATGTGCATGCAAATGTGCTTTTGGCAAAACGCGCACGTGGATTTCTACCAACGACGTGCTAAGCATGCCGATGCTGCTCTTTTTAGCACCCGCGCACGGATTTGTGCGAAAACGCGTTTTAAGCATGCACATGCATCTTTTGGTAGACGAGATTGAAGTTTTCTGCAAACCACAAGATGTGCATGCAAATGGTGCTTTTCGCAGAACGCGCACGTGGATTTCTACCAAACAACGTGCTAAGCATGCCGATGCTGCCCTTTTTAGCACCCGCGCACGGATTCGTGCGAAAACGCGTTTTAAGCATGCACATGCATCTTTTGGTAGACGCGGATGAAGTTTTCTGCAAAACCACAAGATGTGCATGCAAATGGTGCTTTTGGCAGAACGCGCACGTGGATTTCTACCAAACGACGTGCTAAGCATGCCGATGCTGCTCTTTTTAGCACCCGCGCACGGATTTGTGCGAAAACGCGTTTTAAGCATGCACATGCATCTTTTGGTAGACGAGATTGAAGTTTTCTGCAAAACCACAAGATGTGCATGCAAATGGTGCTTTTCGCAGAACGCGCACGTGGATTTCTACCAAACAACGTGCTAAGCATGCCGATGCTGCTCTTTTTAACACCCACGCACGGATTCGTGCGAAAACGCGTTTTAAGCATGCACATGCATCTTTTGGTAGACGCGGATGAAGTTTTCTGCAAAACCACAAGATGTGCATGCAAATGGTGCTTTTGGCAGAACGCGCACGTGGATTTCTACCAAACGACGTGCTAAGCATGCCGATGCTGCTCTTTTTAGCACCCGCGCACGGATTCGTGCGAAAACGCGTTTTAAGCATGCACATGCATCTTTTGGTAGACACGGATGAAGTTTTCTGCAAAACCACAAGATGTGCATGCAAATGGTGCTCTTGGCAGAACGCGCACGTGGATTTCTACCAAACGACGTGCTAAGCATGCCGATGCTGCTCTTTTTAGCACCCGCGCACGGATTTGTGCGAAAACGCGTTTTAAGCATGCACATGCATCTTTTGGTAGACGAGATTGAGGTTTCTGCAAAACCACAAGATGTGCATGCGAAATGGTGCTTTTCGCAGAACGCGCACGTGGATTTCTACCAAACAACGTGCTAAGCATGCCGATGCTGCTCTTTTTAGCACCCGCGCACGGATTTGTGCGAAAACGCCGTTTTAAGCATGCACATGCATCTTTTCGTAGATGAGATTGAGGTTTTCTGCAAAACCACAAGATGTGCATGCAAATGGTGCTTTTCGCAGAACGCGCACGTGGATTTCTACCAAACAACGTGCTAAGCATGCCGATGCTGCTCTTTTTAGCAGCCGCGCACGGATTCGTGCGAAAACGCGTTTTAAGCATGCACATGCATCTTTTGGTAGACGCGGATGAAGTTTTCTGCAAAACCACAAGATGTGCATGCAAATGGTGCTTTTGGCAGAACGCGCACGTGGATTTCTACCAAACGACGTGCTAAGCATGCCGATGCTGCTCTTTTAGCACGCGCGCACGGATTCGTGCGAAAACGCGTTTTAAGCATGCACATGCATCTTTTGGTAGACGCGGATGAAGTTTTCTGCAAAACCACAAGATGTGCATGCAAATGGTGCTTTTGGCAGAACGCGCACGTGGATTTCTACCAAACGACGTGCTAAGCATGCCGATGCTGCTCTTTTTAGCACCCGCGCACGGATTTGTGCGAAAACGCGTTTAAGCATGCACATGCATCTTTTGGTAGGACGAGATTGAGGTTTTCTGCAAAACCACAAGATGTGCATGCAAATGGTGCTTTTCGCAGAACGCGCACGTGGATTTCTACCAAACAACGTGCTAAGCATGCCGATGCTGCTCTTTTTAGCACCCGCGCACGGTTTCGTGCGAAAACGCGTTTTAAGCATCGCACATGCATCTTTTGGTAGACGAGATTGAAGTTTTCTGCAAAACCACAAGATGTGCATGCAAATGGTGCTTTTCGCAGAACGCGCACGTGGATTTCTACCAAACAACGTGCTAAGCATGCCGATGCTGCTCTTTTTAGCACCCGCGCACGGATTTGTGCGAAAACGCGTTTTAAGCATGCACATGCATCTTTTGGTAGACGCGGATGAAGTTTTCTGCAAAACCACAAGATGTGCATGCAAATGCTGCTTTTGGCAGAACGCGCACGTGGATTTCTACCAAACGACGTGCTAAGCATGCCGATGCTGCTCTTTTAAGCACCCGCGCACGGATTCGTGCGAAAACGCGTTTTAAGCATGCACATGCATCTTTTGGTAGACGCGGATGAAGTTTTCTGCAAAACCACAAGATGTGCATGCAATGGTGCTTTTGGCAAACGCGCACGTGGATTTCTACCAAACGACGTGCTAAGCATGCCGATGCTGCTCTTTTTAGCACCCGCGCACGGATTTGTGCGAAAACGCGTTTTAAGCATGCACATGCATCTTTTGGTAGACGAGATTGAAGTTTTCTGCAAAACCACAAGATGTGCATGCAAATGGTGCTTTTCGCAGAACGCGCACGTGGATTTCTACCAAACAACGTGCTAAGCATGCCGATGCTGCCCTTTTTAGCACCCGCGCACGGATTCGTGCGAAAACGCGTTTTAAGCATGCACATGCATCTTTTGGTAGACGGCGGATGAAGTTTCTGCAAAACCACAAGATGTGCATGCAAATGGTGCTTTTTGGCAGAACGCGCACGTGGATTTCTACCAAACGACGTGCTAAGCATGCCGATGCTGCTCTTTTTAGCACCCGCGCACGGATTTGTGCGAAAAACGCGTTTTAAGCATGCACATGCATCTTTTGGTAGACGAGATTGAAGTTTTCTGCAAAACCACAAGATGTGCATGCAAATGGTGCTTTTCGCAGAACGCGCACGTGGATTTCTACCAAACAACGTGCTAAGCATGCCGATGCTGCTCTTTTTAACACCCACGCACGGATTCGTGCGAAAACGCGTTTTAAGCATGCACATGCATCTTTTGGTAGACGCGGATGAAGTTTTCTGCAAAACCACAAGATGTGCATGCAAATGGTGCTTTTGCAGAACGCGCACGTGGATTTCTACCAAACGACGTGCTAAGCATGCCGATGCTGCTCTTTTTAGCACCCGCGCACGGATTTCGTGCGAAAACGCGTTTTAAGCATGCACATGCATCTTTTGGTAGACGAGATTGAGGTTTTTGCAAAACCACAAGATGTGCATGCAAATGGTGCTTTTCGCAGAACGCGCACGTGGATTTCTACCAAACAACGTGCTAAGCATGCCGATGCTGCTCTTTTTAGCACCCGCGCACGGATTTGTGCGAAACGCGTTTTAAGCATGCACATGCATCTTTTGGTAGATGAGATTGAGGTTTTCTGCAAAACCACAAGATGTGCATGCAAATGGTGCTTTTCGCAGAACGCGCACGTGGATTTCTACCAAACAACGTGCTAAGCATGCCGATGCTGCTCTTTTTAGCAGCCGCGCACGGATTCGTGCGAAAACGCGTTTTAAGCATGCACATGCATCGTTTTGGTAGACGCGGATGAAGTTTTCTGCAAAACCACAGATGTGCATGCAAATGGTGCTTTTGGCAGAACGCGCACGTGGATTTCTACCAAACGACGTGCTAAGCAGTGCCGATGCTGCTCTTTTTAGCACGCGCGCACGGATTCGTGCGAAAACGCGTTTTAAGCATGCACATGCTCTTTTGGTAGACGAGATTGAAGTTTTCTGCAAAACCACAAGATGTGCATGCAAATGGTGCTTTTCGCAGAACGCGCACGTGGATTTCTACCAAACAACGTGCAAAGCATGCCGATGCTGCTCTTTTTAGCAGCCGCGCACGGATTCGTGCGAAAACGCGTTTTAAGCATGCACATGCATCTTTTGGTAGACGCGGATGAAGTTTTCTGCAAAACCACAAGATGTGCATGCAAATGGTGCTTTTGGCAGAACGCGCACGTGGATTTCTACCAAACGACGTGCTAAGCATGCCGATGCTGCTCTTTTTAGCACGCGCGCACGGATTCGTGCGAAAACGCGTTTTAAGCATGCACATGCATCTTTTGGTAGACGCGGATGAAGTTTTCTGCAAAACCACAAGATGTGCATGCAAATGGTGCTTTTGGCAGAACGCGCACGTGATTTCTACCAAACGACGTGCTAAGCATGCCGATGCTGCTCTTTTTAGCACCCGCGCACGGATTTGTGCGAAAACGCGTTTTAAGCATGCACATGCATCTTTTGGTAGACGAGATGAGGTTTTCTGCAAAACACAAGATGTGCATGCAAATGGTGCTTTTCGCAGAACGCGCACGTGGATTTCTACCAAACAACGTGCTAAGCATGCCGATGCTGCTCTTTTTAGCACCCGCGCACGGTTTCGTGCGAAAACGCGTTTTAAGCATGCACATGCATCTTTTGGTAGACGAGATTGAAGTTTCTGCAAAACCACAAGATGTGCATGCAAATGGTGCTTTTCGCAGAACGCGCACGTGGATTTCTACCAAACAACGTGCTAAGCATGCCGATGCTGCTCTTTTTAGGCACCCGCGCACGGATTTGTGCGAAAAACGCGTTTTAAGCATGCACATGCATCTTTTGGTAGACGCGGATGAAGTTTTCTGCAAAACCACAAGATGTGCATGCAAATGCTGCTTTTGGCAGAACGCGCACGTGGATTTCTACCAACGACGTGCTAAGCATGCCGATGCTGCTCTGTTTAAGCACCCGCGCACGGATTCGTGCGAAACGCGTTTTAAGCATGCACATGCATCTTTTGGTAGACGCGGATGAAGTTTTCTGCAAAACCACAAGATGTGCATGCAAATGGTGCTTTTGGCAAAACGCGCACGTGGATTTCTACCAAACGACAGTGCTAAGCATGCCGATGCTGCTCTTTTTAGCACCCGCGCACGGATTTGTGCGAAAACGCGTTTTAAAGCATGCACATGCATCTTTTGGTAGACGAGATTGAAGTTTTCTGCAAAAACCACAAGATGTGCATGCAAATGGTGCTTTTCGCAGAACGCGCACGTGGATTTCTACCAAACAACGTGCTAAGCATGCCGATGCTGCCCTTTTTAGCACCCGCGCACGGATTCGTGCGAAAACGCGTTTTAAGCATGCACATGCATCTTTTGGTAGACGCGGATGAAGTTTTCTGCAAAACCACAAGATGTGCATGCAAATGTGCTTTGGCAGAACGCGCACGTGGATTTCTACCAAACGACGTGCTAAGCATGCCGATGCTGCTCTTTTTAGCACCCGCGCACGGATTTGTGCGAAAACGCGTTTTAAGCATGCACATGCATCTTTTGGTAGACGAGATTGAAGTTTTCTGCAAAACCACAAGATGTGCATTGCAAATGGTGCTTTTCGCAGAACGCGCACGTGGATTTTCTACCAAACAACGTGCTAAGCATGCCGATGCTGCTCTTTTTAACACCCACGCACGGATTCGTGCGAAACGCGTTTTAAGCATGCACATGCATCTTTTGGTAGACGCGGATGAAGTTTCTGCAAAACCACAAGATGTGCATGCAAATGGTGCTTTTGGCAGAACGCGCACGTGGATTTCTACCAAACGACGTGCTAAGCATGCGATGCTGCTCTTTTTAGCACCCGCGCACGGATTCGTGCGAAAAACGATTTTAAGCATGCACAGCATCTTTTGGTAGACGAGATTGAGGTTTTCTGGCAAAACCACAAGATGTGCATGCAATGGTGCTTTTCGCAGAACGCGCACGTGGATTTCTACCAACAACGTGCTAAGCATGCCGATGCTGCTCTTTTTAGCACCGCGCACGGATTTGTGCGAAAACGCGTTTTAAGCATGCACATGCATCTTTTGTAGATGAGATTGAGGTTTTCTGCAAAACCACAAGATGTGCATGCAAATGGTGCTTTTCGCAGAACGCGCACGTGGATTTCTACCAAACAACGTGCTAAGCATGCCGATGCTGCTCTTTTTAGCAGCCGCGCACGGATTCGTGCGAAAACGCGTTTTAAGCATGCACATGCATCTTTTGGTAGACGCGGATGAAGTTTTCTGCAAAACCACAAGATGTGCATGCAAATGGTGCTTTGGCAGAACGCGCACGTGGATTTCTACCAAACGACGTGCTAAGCATGCCGATGCTGCTCTTTTTAGCACGCGCGCACGGATTCGTGCGAAAACGCGTTTTAAGCATGCACATGCATCTTTTGGTAGACGAGATTGAAGTTTTCTGCAAAACCACAGATGTGCATGCAAATGGTGCTTTCGCAGAACGCGCACGTGGATTTCTACCAAACGACGTGCTAAGCATGCCGATGCTGCTTTTTTAGCACCCGCGCACGGATTCGTGCGAAACGCGTTTTAAGCATGCACATGCATCTTTTGGTAGACGCGGATGAAGTTTTCTGCAAAACCACAAGATGTGCATGCAAATGGTGCTTTTGGCAGAACGCGCACGTGGATTTCTACCAAACGACGTGCTAAGCATGCCGATGCTGCTCTTTTTAGCACCCGCGCACGGATTTGTGCGAAAACGCGTTTTAAGCATGCACATGCATCTTTTGGTAGACGAGATTGAGGTTTTCTGCAAAACCACAAGATGGCATGCAAATGGTGCTTTTCGCAGAACGCGCACGTGGATTTCTACCCAAACAACGTGCTAAGCATGCCGATGCTGCTCTTTTAGCAGCCGCGCACGGTTTCGTGCGAAAACGCGTTTTAAGCATGCACATGCATCTTTTGGTAGACGCGATGAAGTTTTCTGCAAAACCCACAAGATGTGCATGCAAATGGTGCTTTTGGCAGAACGCGCCACGTGGATTTCTACCAAAATCTGTCTCGCGTGTGTGACGTGCTAAGCATGCCGATGCTGCTCTTTTTAGCACCCGCGCACGGATTCGTGCGAAAACGCGTTTTAAGCATGCACATGCATCTTTGGTAGACGCGGATGAAGTTTTCTGCAAAACCACAAGATGTGCATGCAAATGGTGCTCTTGGCAGAACGCGCACGTGGATTTCTACCAAACGACGTGCTAAGCATGCCGATGCTGCTCTTTTAGCACCCGCGCACGGATTTGTGCGAAAACGCGTTTTAAGCATGCACATGCATCTTTTGGTAGACGCGGATGAAGGTTTCTGAAAAACCACAAGATGTGCATGCAAATGGTG
>NW_027315069.1:0-83448 GCF_023375885.2 Dermacentor andersoni | reverse complement strand
AGTTTTCTGCAAAACCACAAGGTGTGCATGCAAATGGTGCTTTTGGCAGAAAGCGCACGTGGATTTCTACCAAACGACGTGCTAAGCATGCCGATGCTGCTCTTTTTAGCACCCGCGCACGGATTTGTGCGAAAACGCGTTTTAAGCATGCACATGCATCTTTTGGTAGTCGCGGATGAAGTTTTCTGCAAAACCACAAGATGTGCATTCAAATGGTGCTTTTGGCAGAACGCGCACGTGGATTTCTACCAAACGACGTGCTAAGCATGCCGATGCTGCTCTTTTTAGCACCCGCGCACGGATTTGTGCGAAAACGCGTTTTAAGCATGCACATGCATCTTTTGGTAGACGCGGATGAAGTTTTCTGCAAAACCACAAGATGTGCATGCAAATGGTGCTTTTGGCAAAACGCGCACGTGGATTTCTACCAAACGACGTGCTAAGCATGCCGATGCTGCTCTTTTTAGCACCCGCGCGCGGATTTGTGCGAAAACGCGTTTTAAGCATGCACATGCATCTTTTGGTAGACGCGGATGAAGTTTTCTGCAAAACCACAAGATGTGCATGCAAATGGTGCTTTTGGCAGAACGCGCACGTGGATTTCTACCAAACGACGTGCTAAGCATGCCGATGCTGCTCTTTTTAGCACCCGCGCACGGATTTGTGCGAAAACGCGTTTTAAGCATGCACATGCATCTTTTGGTAGACGCGGATGAAGTTTTCTGCAAAACCACAAGATGTGCATTCAAATGGTGCTTTTGGCAGAACACGCACGTGGATTTCTACCAAACGACGTGCTAAGCATGCCGATGCTGCTCTTTTTAGCACCCGCGCACGGATTTGTGCGAAAACGCGTTTTAAGCATGCACATGCATCTTTTGGTAGACGCGGATGAAGTTTTCTGCAAAACCACAAGATGTGCATTCAAATGGTGCTTTTGGCAGAACGCGCACGTTGATTTCTACCAAACGACGTGCTAAGCATGCCGATGCTGCTCTTTTTAGCACCCGCGCACGGATTTGTGCGAAAACGCGTTTTAAGCATGCACATGCATCTTTTGGTAGACGCGGATGAAGTTTTCTGCAAAACCACAAGATGTGCATGCAAATGGTGCTTTTGGCAGAACGCGCACGTGGATTTCTACCAAACGACGTGCTAAGCATGCCGATGCTGCTCTTTTTAGCACCCGCGCACGGATTTGTGCGAAAACGCGTTTTAAGCATGCACATGCATCTTTTGGTAGACGCGGATGAAGTTTTCTGCAAAACCACAAGATGTGCATGCAAATGGTGCTTTTGGCAGAACGCGCACGGGGATTTCTACCAAACGACGTGCTAAGCATGCCGATGCTGCTCTTTTTAGCACCCGCGCACGGATTTGTGCGAAAACGCGTTTTAAGCATGCACATGCATCTTTTGGTAGACGCGGATGAAGTTTTCTGCAAAACCACAAGATGTGCATTCAAATGGTGCTTTTGGCAGAACGCGCACGTTGATTTCTACCAAACGACGTGCTAAGCATGCCGATGCTGCTCTTTTTAGCACCCGCGCACGGATTTGTGCGAAAACGCGTTTTAAGCATGCACATGCATCTTTTGGTAGACGCGGATGAAGTTTTCTGCAAAACCACAAGATGTGCATGCAAATGGTGCTTTTGGCAGAACGCGCACGTGGATTTCTACCAAACGACGTGCTAAGCATGCCGATGCTGCTCTTTTTAGCACCCGCGCACGGATTTGTGCGAAAACGCGTTTTAAGCATGCACATGCATCTTTTGGTAGACGCGGATGAAGTTTTCTGCAAAACCACAAGATGTGCATGCAAATGGTGCTTTTGGCAGAACGCGCACGTGGATTTCTACCAAACGACGTGCTAAGCATGCCGATGCTGCTCTTTTTAGCACCCACGCACGGATTTGTGCGAAAACGCGTTTTAAGCATGCACATGCATCTTTTGGTAGACGCGGATGAAGTTTTCTGCAAAACCACAAGATGTGCATGCAAATGGTGCTTTTGGCAGAACGCGCACGTGGATTTCTACCAAACGACGTGCTAAGCATGCCGATGCTGCTCTTTTTAGCACCCGCGCACGGATTTGTGCGAAAACGCGTTTTAAGCATGCACATGCATCTTTTGGTAGACGCGGATGAAGTTTTCTGCAAAACCACAAGATGTGCATGCAAATGGTGCTTTTGGCAGAACGCGCACGTGGATTTCTACCAAACGACGTGCTAAGCATGCCGATGCTGCTCTTAATAGCACCCGCGCACGGATTTGTGCGAAAACGCGTTTTAAGCATGCACATGCATCTTTTGGTAGACGCGGATGAAGTTTTCTGCAAAACCACAGGATGTGCATGCAAATGGTGCTTTTGGCAGAACGCGCACGTGGATTTCTACCAAACGACGTGCTAAGCATGCCGATGCTTCTCTTTTTAGCACCCGCGCACGGATTTGTGCGAAAACGCGTTTTAAGCATGCACATGCATCTTTTGGTAGACGCGGATGAAGTTTTCTGCAAAACCACAAGGTGTGCATGCAAATGGTGCTTTTGGCAGAACGCGCACGTGGATTTCTACCAAACGACGTGCTAAGCATGCCGATGCTGCTCTTTTTAGCACCCGCGCACGGATTTGTGCGAAAACGCGTTTTAAGCATGCACATGCATCTTTTGGTATACGCGGATGAAGTTTTCTGCAAAACCACAAGATGTGCATGCAAATGGTGCTTTTGGCAGAACGCGTACGTGGATTTCTACCAAACGACGTGCTAAGCATGCCGATGCTGCTCTTTTTAGCACCCGCGCACGTATTTGTGCGAAAACGCGTTTTAAGCATGCACATGCATCTTTTGGTAGACGCGGATAAAGTTTTCTGCAAAACCACAAGGTGTGCATGCAAATGGTGCTTTTGGCAGAACGCGCACGTGGATTTCTACCAAACGACGTGCTAAGCATGCCGATGCTGCTCTTTTTAGCACCCGCGCACGGATTTGTGCGAAAACGCGTTTTAAGCATGCACATGCATCTTTTGGTAGACGCGGATGAAGTTTTCTGCAAAACCACAAGATGTGCATGCAAATGGTGCTTTTGAGAGAACGCGGACGTGGATTTCTACCAAACGACGTGCTAAGCATGCCGATGGTGCTCTTTTTAGCACCCGCGCACGGATTTGTGTGAAAACGCGTTTTACGCATGCACATGCATCTTTTGGTAGACGCGGATGAAGTTTTCTGCAAAGCCACAAGATGTGCATGCAAATGGTGCTTTTGGCAGAACGCGCACGTGGATGTCTACCAAACGACGTGCTAAGCATGCCGATGCTGCTCTTTTTAGCACCCGCGCACGGATTTGTGCGAAAACGCGTTTTAAGCATGCACATGCATCTTTTGGTAGACGCGGATGAAGTTTTCTGCAAAACCACAAGATGTGCATGCAAATGGTGCTTTTGGCAGAACGCGCACGTGGATTTCTACCAAACGACGTGCTAAGCATGCCGATGCTGCTCTTTTTAGCACCCGCGCACGGATTTGTGCGAAAACGCGTTTTAAGCATGCACATGCATCTTTTGGTAGACGCGGATGAAGTTTTCTGCAAAACCACAAGATGTGCATGCAAATGGTGCTTTTGGCAGAACGCGCACGTGGATTTCTACCAAACGACGTGCTAAGCATGCCGATGCTGCTCTTTTTAGCACCCGCGCACGGATTTGTGCGAAAACGCGTTTTAAGCATGCACATGCATCTTTTGGTAGACGCGGATGAAGTTTTCTGCAAAACCACAGGATGTGCATGCAAATGGTGCTTTTGGCAGAACGCGCACGTGGATTTCTACCAAACGACGTGCTAAGCATGCCGATGCTGCTCTTTTTAGCACCCGCGCACGGATTTGTGCGAAAACGCGTTTTAAGCATGCACCTGCATCTTTCGGTAGACGCGGATGAAGTTTTCTGCAAAACCACAAGGTGTGCATGCAAATGGTGCTTTTGGCAGAACGCGCACGTGGATTTCTACCAAACGACGTGCTAAGCATGCCGATGCTGCTCTTTTTAGCACCCGCGCACGGATTTGTGCGAAAACGCGTTTTAAGCATGCACATGCATCTTTT
Organism: Dermacentor andersoni; assembly: GCF_023375885.2. Classification (NCBI taxonomy): domain Eukaryota; kingdom Metazoa; phylum Arthropoda; class Arachnida; order Ixodida; family Ixodidae; genus Dermacentor; species Dermacentor andersoni. The sequence goes on along the minus strand of NW_027315069.1, from coordinate 79,346 downwards.
GGTAGACGCGGATGAAGTTTTCTGCAAAACCACAAGATGTGCATGCAAATGGTGCTTTTGGCAGAACGCGCACGTGGATTTCTACCAAACGACGTGCTAAGCATGCCGATGCTGCTCTTTTTCGCACCCGCGCACGTATTTGTGCGAAAACGCGTTTTAAGCATGCACATGCATCTTTTGGTAGACGCGGATGAAGTTTTCTGCAAAACCACAAGATGTGCATGCAAATGGTGCTTTTGGCAGAACGCGCACGTGGATTTCTACCAAACGACGTGCTAAGCATGCCGATGCTGCTCTTTTTAGCACCCGCGCACGGATTTGTGCGAAAACGCGTTTTAAGCATGCACATGCATCTTTTGGTAGACGCGGATGAAGTTTTCTGCAAAACCACAAGATGTGCATGCAAATGGTGCTTTTGGCAGAACGCGCACGTGGATTTCTACCAAACGACGTGCTAAGCATGCCGATGCTGCTCTTTTTAGCACCCGCGCACGGATTTGTGCGAAAACGCGTTTTAAGCATGCACATGCATCTTTTGGTAGACGCGGATGAAGTTTTCTGCAAAACCACAGGATGTGCATGCAAATGGTGCTTTTGGCAGAACGCGCACGTGGATTTCTACCAAACGACGTGCTAAGCATGCCGATGCTGCTCTTTTTAGCACCCGCGCACGGATTTGTGCGAAAACGCGTTTTAAGCATGCACATGCATCTTTTGGTAGACGCGGATGAAGTTTTCTGCAAAACCACAAGGTGTGCATGCAAATGGTGCTTTTGGCAGAACGCGCACGTGGATTTCTACCAAACGACGTGCTAAGCATGCGGATGCTGCTCTTTTTAGCACCCGCGCACGGATTTGTGCGAAAACGCGTTTTAAGCATGCACATGCATCTTTTGGTAGACGCGGATGAAGTTTTCTGCAAAACCACAAGATGTGCATGCAAATGGTGCTTTTGGCAGAACGCGCACGTGGATTTCTACCAAACGACGTGCTAAGCATGCCGATGCTGCTCTTTTTAGCACCCGCGCACGTATTTGTGCGAAAACGCGTTTTAAGCATGCACATGCATCTTTTGGTAGACGCGGATAAAGTTTTCTGCAAAACCACAAGGTGTGCATGCAAATGGTGCTTTTGGCAGAACGCGCACGTGGATTTCTACCAAACGACGTGCTAAGCATGCCGATGCTGCTCTTTTTAGCACCCGCGCACGGATTTGTGCGAAAACGCGTTTTAAGCATGCACATGCATCTTTTGGTAGACGCGGATGAAGTTTTCTGCAAAACCACAAGATGTGCATGCAAATGGTGCTTTTGGCAGAACGCGGACGTGGATTTCTACCAAACGACGTGCTAAGCATGCCGATGCTGCTCTTTTTAGCACCCGCGCACGGATTTGTGTGAAAACGCGTTTTAAGCATGCACATGCATCTTTTGGTAGACGCGGATGAAGTTTTCTGCAAAACCACAAGATGTGCATGCAAATGGTGCTTTTGGCAGAACGCGCACGTGGATGTCTACCAAACGACGTGCTAAGCATGCCGATGCTGCTCTTTTTAGCACCCGCGCACGGATTTGTGCGAAAACGCGTTTTAAGCATGCACATGCATCTTTTGGTAGATGCGGATGAAGTTTTCTGCAAAACCACAAGATGTGCATGCAAATGGTGCTTTTGGCAGAACGCGCACGTGGATTTCTACCAAACGGCGTGCTAAGCATGCCGATGCTGCTCTTTTTAGCACCCGCGCACAGATTTGTGCGAAAACGCGTTTTAAGCATACACATGCATCTTTTGGTAGACGCGGATGAAGTTTTCTGCAAAACCACAAGATGTGCATGCAAATGGTGCTTTTGGCAGAACACGCACGTGGATTTCTACCAAACGACGTGCTAAGCATGCCGATGCTGCTCTTTTTAGCACCAGCGCACGGATTTGTGCGAAAACGCGTTTTAAGCATGCACATGCATCTTTTGGTAGACGCGGATGAAGTTTTCTGCAAAACCACAAGGTGTGCATGCAAATAGTGCTTTTGGCAGAACGCGCACGTGGATTTCTACCAAACGACGTGCTAAGCATGCCGACGCTGCTCTTTTTAGCACCCGCGCACGGATTTGTGCGAAAACGCGTTTTAAGCATGCACATGCATCTTTTGGTAGACGCGGATGAAGTTTTCTGCAAAACCACAAGATGTGCATGCAAATGGTGCTTTTGGCAGAACGCGCACGTGGATTTCTACCAAACGACGTGCTAAGCATGCCGATGCTGCTCTTTTTAGCACCCGCGCACGGATTTCTGCGAAAACGCGTTTTAAGCATGCACATGCATCTTTTGGTAGACGCGGATAAAGGTTTCTGCAAAACCACAAGGTGTGCATGCAAATGATGCTTTTGGCAGAACGCGCACGTGGATTTCTACCAAACGACGTGCTAAGCATGCCGATGCTGCTCTTTTTAGCACCCGCGCACGGATTTGTGCGAAAACGCGTTTTAAGCATGCACATGCATCTTTTGGTAGACGCGGTTGAAGTTTTCTGCAAAACCACAAGATGTGCATGCAAATGGTGCTTTTGGCAGAACGCGCACGTGGATTTCTACCAAACGACGTGCTAAGCATGCCGATGCTGCTCTTTTTAGCACCCGCGCACGGATTTGTGCGAAAACGCGTTTTAAGCATACACATGCATCTTTTGGTAGACGCGGATGAAGTTTTCTGCAAAACCACAAGATGTGCATGCAAATGGTGCTTTTGGCAGAACGCGCACGTGGATTTCTACCAAACGACGTGCTAAGCATGCCGATGCTGCTCTTTTTAGCACCCGCGCACGGATTTGTGCGAAAACGCGTTTTAAGCATGCACATGCATCTTTTGGTAGACGCGGATGAAGTTTTCTGCAAAACCACAAGATGTGCATGCAAATGGTGCTTTTGGCAGAACGCGCACGTGGATTTCTACCAAACGACGTGCTAAGCATGCCGATGCTGCTCTTTTTAGCACCCGCGCACGGATTTGTGCGAAAACGCGTTTTAAGCATGCACATGCATCTTTTGGTAGACGCGGATGGAGTTTTCTGCAAAACCACAAGGTGTGCATGCAAATGGTGCTTTTGGCAGAACGCGCACGTGGATTTCTACGAAACGAAGTGCTAAGCATGCCGATGCTGCTCTTTTTAGCACCCGCGCACGGATTTGTGCGAAAACGCGTTTTAAGCATGCACATGAATCTTTTGGTAGACGCGGATGAAGTTTTCTGCAAAACCACAAGATGTGCATGCAAATGGTGCTTTTGGCAGAACGCGCACGTGGATTTCTACCAAACGACGTGCTAAGCATGCCGATGCTGCTCTTTTTAGCACCCGCGCACGGATTTGTGCGAAAAGGCGTTTTAAGCATGCACATGCATCTTTCGGTAGACGCGGATGAAGTTTTCTGCAAAACCACAAGGTGTGCATGCAAATGGTGCTTTTGGCAGAACGCGCACGTGGATTTCTACCAAACGACGTGCTAAGCATGCCGATGCTGCTCTTTTTAGCACCCGCGCACGGATTTGTGCGAAAACGCGTTTTAAGCATGCACATGCATCTTTTGGTAGACGCGGATGAAGTTTTCTGCAAAACCACAAGATGTGCATGCAAATGGTGCTTTTGAGAGAACGCGGACGTGGATTTCTACCAAACGACGTGCTAAGCATGCCGATGGTGCTCTTTTTAGCACCCGCGCACGGATTTGTGTGAAAACGCGTTTTACGCATGCACATGCATCTTTTGGTAGACGCGGATGAAGTTTTCTGCAAAGCCACAAGATGTGCATGCAAATGGTGCTTTTGGCAGAACGCGCACGTGGATGTCTACCAAACGACGTGCTAAGCATGCCGATGCTGCTCTTTTTAGCACCCGCGCACGGATTTGTGCGAAAACGCGTTTTAAGCATGCACATGCATCTTTTGGTAGACGCGGATGAAGTTTTCTGCAAAACCACAAGATGTGCATGCAAATGGTGCTTTTGGCAGAACGCGCACGTGGATTTCTACCAAACGACGTGCTAAGCATGCCGATGCTGCTCTTTTTAGCACCCGCGCACGGATTTGTGCGAAAACGCGTTTTAAGCATGCACATGCATCTTTTGGTAGACGCGGATGAAGTTTTCTGCAAAACCACAAGATGTGCATGCAAATGGTGCTTTTGGCAGAACGCGCACGTGGATTTCTACCAAACGACGTGCTAAGCATGCCGATGCTGCTCTTTTTAGCACCCGCGCACGGATTTGTGCGAAAACGCGTTTTAAGCAGGCACATGCATCTTTTGGTAGACGCGGATGAAGTTTTCTGCAAAACCACAGGATGTGCATGCAAATGGTGCTTTTGGCAGAACGCGCACGTGGATTTCTACCAAACGACGTGCTAAGCATGCCGATGCTGCTCTTTTTAGCACCCGCGCACGGATTTGTGCGAAAACGCGTTTTAAGCATGCACCTGCATCTTTCGGTAGACGCGGATGAAGTTTTCTGCAAAACCACAAGGTGTGCATGCAAATGGTGCTTTTGGCAGAACGCGCACGTGGATTTCTACCAAACGACGTGCTAAGCATGCCGATGCTGCTCTTTTTAGCACCCGCGCACGGATTTGTGCGAAAACGCGTTTTAAGCATGCACATGCATCTTTTGGTAGACGCGGATGAAGTTTTCTGCAAAACCACAAGATGTGCATGCAAATGGTGCTTTTGGCAGAACGCGCACGTGGATTTCTACCAAACGACGTGCTAAGCATGCCGATGCTGCTCTTTTTCGCACCCGCGCACGTATTTGTGCGAAAACGCGTTTTAAGCATGCACATGCATCTTTTGGTAGACGCGGATAAAGTTTTCTGCAAAACCACAAGGTGTGCATGCAAATGGTGCTTTTGGCAGAACGCGCACGTGGATTTCTACCAAACGACGTGCTAAGCATGCCGATGCTGCTCTTTTTAGCACCCGCGCACGGATTTGTGCGAAAACGCGTTTTAAGCATGCACATGCATCTTTTGGTAGACGCGGATGAAGTTTTCTGCAAAACCACAAGATGTGCATGCAAATGGTGCTTTTGACAGAACGCGGACGTGGATTTCTACCAAACGACGTGCTAAGCATGCCGATGCTGCTCCTTTTAGCACCCGCGCACGGATTTGTGTGAAAACGCGTTTTAAGCATGCACATGCATCTTTTGGTAGACGCGGATGAAGTTTTCTGCAAAACCACAAGATATGCATGCAAATGGTGCTTTTGGCAGAACGCGCACGTGGATGTCTACCAAACGACGTGCTAAGCATGCCGATGCTGCTCTTTTTAGCACCCGCGCACGGATTTGTGCGAAAACGCGTTTTAAGCATGCACATGCATCTTTTGGTAGACGCGGATGAAGTTTTCTGCAAAACCACAAGATGTGCATGCAAATGGTGCTTTTGGCAGAACGCGCACGTGGATTTCTACCAAACGACGTGCTAAGCATGCCGATGCTGCTCTTTTTAGCACCCGCGCACGGATTTGTGCGAAAACGCGTTTTAAGCATGCACATGCATCTTTTGGTAGACGCGGATGAAGTTTTCTGCAAAACCACAAGATGTGCATGCAAATGGTGCTTTTGGCAGAACGCGCACGTGGATTTCTACCAAACGACGTGCTAAGCATGCCGATGCTGCTCTTTTTAGCACCCGCGCACGGATTTGTGCGAAAACGCGTTTTAAGCATGCACATGCATCTTTTGGTAGACGCGGATGAAGTTTTCTGCAAAACCACAGGATGTGCATGCAAATGGTGCTTTTGGCAGAACGCGCACGTGGATTTCTACCAAACGACGTGCTAAGCATGCCGATGCTGCTCTTTTTAGCACCCGCGCACGGATTTGTGCGAAAACGCGTTTTAAGCATGCACATGCATCTTTTGGTAGACGCGGATGAAGTTTTCTGCAAAACCACAAGGTGTGCATGCAAATGGTGCTTTTGGCAGAACGCGCACGTGGATTTCTACCAAACGACGTGCTAAGCATGCGGATGCTGCTCTTTTTAGCACCCGCGCACGGATTTGTGCGAAAACGCGTTTTAAGCATGCACATGCATCTTTTGGTAGACGCCGATGAAGTTTTCTGCAAAACCACAAGATGTGCATGCAAATGGTGCTTTTGGCAGAACGCGCACGTGGATTTCTACCAAACGACGTGCTAAGCATGCCGATGCTGCTCTTTTTAGCACCCGCGCACGTATTTGTGCGAAAATGCGTTTTAAGCATGCACATGCATCTTTTGGTAGACGCGGATAAAGTTTTCTGCAAAACCACAAGGTGTGCATGCAAATGGTGCTTTTGGCAGAACGCGCACGTGGATTTCTACCAAACGACGTGCTAAGCATGCCGATGCTGCTCTTTTTAGCACCCGCGCACGGATTTGTGCGAAAACGCGTTTTAAGCATGCACATGCATCTTTTGGTAGACGCGGATGAAGTTTTCTGCAAAACCACAAGATGTGCATGCAAATGGTGCTTTTGGCAGAACGCGGACGTGGATTTCTACCAAACGACGTGCTAAGCATGCCGATGCTGCTCTTTTTAGCACCCGCGCACGGATTTGTGTGAAAACGCGTTTTAAGCATGCACATGCATCTTTTGGTAGACGCGGATGAAGTTTTCTGCAAAACCACAAGATGTGCATGCAAATGGTGCTTTTGGCAGAACGCGCACGTGGATGTCTACCAAACGACGTGCTAAGCATGCCGATGCTGCTCTTTTTAGCACCCGCGCACGGATTTGTGCGAAAACGCGTTTTAAGCATGCACATGCATCTTTTGGTAGATGCGGATGAAGTTTTCTGCAAAACCACAAGATGTGCATGCAAATGGTGCTTTTGGCAGAACGCGCACGTGGATTTCTACCAAACGGCGTGCTAAGCATGCCGATGCTGCTCTTTTTAGCACCCGCGCACAGATTTGTGCGAAAACGCGTTTTAAGCATACACATGCATCTTTTGGTAGACGCGGATGAAGTTTTCTGCAAAACCACAAGATGTGCATGCAAATGGTGCTTTTGGCAGAACACGCACGTGGATTTCTACCAAACGACGTGCTAAGCATGCCGATGCTGCTCTTTTTAGCACCAGCGCACGGATTTGTGCGAAAACGCGTTTTAAGCATGCACATGCATCTTTTGGTAGACGCGGATGAAGTTTTCTGCAAAACCACAAGGTGTGCATGCAAATAGTGCTTTTGGCAGAACGCGCACGTGGATTTCTACCAAACGACGTGCTAAGCATGCCGACGCTGCTCTTTTTAGCACCCGCGCACGGATTTGTGCGAAAACGCGTTTTAAGCATGCACATGCATCTTTTGGTAGACGCGGATGAAGTTTTCTGCAAAACCACAAGATGTGCATGCAAATGGTGCTTTTGGCAGAACGCGCACGTGGATTTCTACCAAACGACGTGCTAAGCATGCCGATGCTGCTCTTTTTAGCACCCGCGCACGGATTTCTGCGAAAACGCGTTTTAAGCATGCACATGCATCTTTTGGTAGACGCGGATAAAGGTTTCTGCAAAACCACAAGGTGTGCATGCAAATGATGCTTTTGGCAGAACGCGCACGTGGATTTCTACCAAACGACGTGCTAAGCATGCCGATGCTGCTCTTTTTAGCACCCGCGCACGGATTTGTGCGAAAACGCGTTTTAAGCATGCACATGCATCTTTTGGTAGACGCGGTTGAAGTTTTCTGCAAAACCACAAGATGTGCATGCAAATGGTGCTTTTGGCAGAACGCGCACGTGGATTTCTACCAAACGACGTGCTAAGCATGCCGATGCTGCTCTTTTTAGCACCCGCGCACGGATTTGTGCGAAAACGCGTTTTAAGCATACACATGCATCTTTTGGTAGACGCGGATGAAGTTTTCTGCAAAACCACAAGATGTGCATGCAAATGGTGCTTTTGGCAGAACGCGCACGTGGATTTCTACCAAACGACGTGCTAAGCATGCCGATGCTGCTCTTTTTAGCACCCGCGCACGGATTTGTGCGAAAACGCGTTTTAAGCATGCACATGCATCTTTTGGTAGACGCGGATGAAGTTTTCTGCAAAACCACAAGATGTGCATGCAAATGGTGCTTTTGGCAGAACGCGCACGTGGATTTCTACCAAACGACGTGCTAAGCATGCCGATGCTGCTCTTTTTAGCACCCGCGCACGGATTTGTGCGAAAACGCGTTTTAAGCATGCACATGCATCTTTTGGTAGACGCGGATGGAGTTTTCTGCAAAACCACAAGGTGTGCATGCAAATGGTGCTTTTGGCAGAACGCGCACGTGGATTTCTACGAAACGACGTGCTAAGCATGCCGATGCTGCTCTTTTTAGCACCCGCGCACGGATTTGTGCGAAAACGCGTTTTAAGCATGCACATGAATCTTTTGGTAGACGCGGATGAAGTTTTCTGCAAAACCACAAGATGTGCATGCAAATGGTGCTTTTGGCAGAACGCGCACGTGGATTTCTACCAAACGACGTGCTAAGCATGCCGATGCTGCTCTTTTTAGCACCCGCGCACGGATTTGTGCGAAAAGGCGTTTTAAGCATGCACATGCATCTTTCGGTAGACGCGGATGAAGTTTTCTGCAAAACCACAAGGTGTGCATGCAAATGGTGCTTTTGGTAGAACGCGCACGTGGATTTCTACCAAACGACGTGCTAAGCATGCCGATGCTGCTCTTTTTAGCACCCGCGCACGGATTTGTGCGAAAACGCTTTTTAAGCATGCACATGCATCTTTTGGTAGACGCGGATGAAGTTTTCTGCAAAACCACAAGATGTGCATGCAAATGGCGCTTTTGGCAGAACGCGCACGTGGATTTCTACCAAACGACGTGCTAAGCATGCCGATGCTGCTCTTTTTAGCACCCGCGCACGGATTTGTGCGAAAACGCGTTTTAAGCATGCACATGCATCTTTTGGTAGACGCGGATGAAGTTTTCTGCAAAACCACAAGATGTGCATGCAAATGGTGCTTTTGGCAGAAGGCGCACGTGGATTTCTACCAAACGACGTGCTAAGCATGCCGATGCTGCTCTTTTTAGCACCCGCGCACGGATTTGTGCGAAAACGCGTTTTAAGCATGCACATGCATCTTTTGGTAGACGCGGATGAAGTTTTCTGCAAAACCACAAGGTGTGCATGCAAATGGTGCTTTTGGCAGAACGCGCACGCGGATTTCTACCAAACGACGTGCTAAGCATGCCGATGCTGCTCTTTTTAGCACCCGCGCACGGATTTGTGCGAAAACGCGTTTTAAGCATGCACATGCATCTTTTCGTAGACGCGGATGAAGTTTTCTTCAAAACCACAAGATGTGCATGCAAATGGTGCTTGTGGCAGAACGCGCACGTGGATTTCTACCAAACGACGTGCTAAGCATGCCGATGCTGCTCTTTTTAGCACCCGCGCACGGATTTGTGCGAAAACGCGTTTTAAGCATGCACATGCATCTTTTGGTAGACGCGGATGAAGTTTTCTGCAAAACCACAATATGTGCATGCAAATGGTGCTTTTGGCAGAACGCGCACGTGGATTTCTACCAAACGACGTGCTAAGCATGCCGATGCTGCTCTTTTTAGCACCCGCGCACGGATTTGTGCGAAAACGCGTTTTAATCATGCACATGCATCTTTTGGTAGACGCGGATGAAGTTTTCTGCAAAACCACAAGGTGTGCATGCAAATGGTGCTTTTGGCAGAACGCGCACGTGGATTTCTACCAAACGACGTGCTAAGCATGCCGATGCTGCTCTTTTTAGCACCCGCGCATGGATTTGTGCGAAAACGCGTTTTAAGCATGCACATGCATCTTTTGGTAGACGCGGATGAATTTTTCTTCAAAACCACAAGATGTGCATGCAAATGGTGCTTTTGGCAGAACGCGCACGTGGATTTCTACCAAACGACGTGCTAAGCATGCCGACGCTGCTCTTTTTAGCACCCGCGCACGAATTTGTGCGAAAACGCGTTTTAAGCATGCACATGCATCTTTTGCTAGACGCGGATGAAGTTTTCTGCAAAACCACAATATGTGCATGCAAATGGTGCTTTTGGCAGAACGCGCACGTGGATTTCTACCAAACGACGTGCTAAGCATGCCGATGCTGCTCTTTTTAGCACCCGCGCACCGATTTTTGCGAAATCTCGTTTTAATCATGCACATGCATCTTTTGGTAGACGCGGATGAAGTTTTCTGCAAAACCACAAGGTGTGCATGCAAATGGTGCTTTTGGCAGAACGCGCACGTGGATTTCTACCAAACGACGTGCTAAGCATGCCGATGCTGCTCTTTTTAGCACCCGCGCACGGATTTGTGCGAAAACGCGTTTTAAGCATGCACATGCATCTTTTGGTAGACGCGGATGAAGTTTTCTGCAAAAGCACTAGGTGTGCATGCAAATGGTGCTTTTGGCAGAACGCGCACGTGGATTTCTACCAAACGACGCGCTAAGCATGCCGATGCTGCTCTTTTTAGCACCCGGGCACGGATTTGTGCGAAAACGCGTTTTAAGCATGCACATGCATCTTTTGGTAGACGCGGATGAAGTTTTCTTCAAAACCGCAAGATGTGCATGCAAATGGTGCTTTTGGCAGAACGCGCACGTGGATTTCTACCAAACGACGTGCTAAGCATGCCGACGCTGCTCTTTTTAGCACCCGCGCACGGATTTGTGCGAAAACGCGTTTTAAGCATGCACATGCATCTTTTCGTAGACGCGGATGAAGTTTTCTGCAAAACCACAATATGTGCATGCAAATGGTGCTTTTGGCAGAACGCGCACGTGGATTTCTACCAAACGACGTGCTAAGCATGCCGATGCTGCTCTTTTTAGCACCCGCGCACGGATTTGTGCGAAAACGCGTTTTAAGCATGCACATGCATCTTTTGGTAGACGCGGATGAAGTTTTCTGCAAAACCACAAGGTGTGCATGAAAATGGTGCTTTTGGCAGAACGCGCACGTGGATTTCTACCAAACGACGTGCTAAGCATGCCGATGCTGCTCTTTTTAGCACCCGCGCACGGATTTGTGCGAAAACGCGTTTTAAGCATGCACATGCATATTTTGGTAGACGCGGATGAAGTTTTCTGCAAAACCACAAGATGTGCATGCAAATGGTACTTTTGGCAGAACGCACACGTGGATTTCTACCAAACGACGTGTTAAGCATGCCGATGCTGCTCTTTTTAGCACCCGCGCACGGATTTGTGCGAAAACGCGTTTTAAGCATGCACATGCATCTTTTGGTAGACGCGGATGAAGTTTTCTGCAAAACCACAAGATGTGCATGCAAATGGTGCTTTTGGCAGAACGCGCACGTGGATTTCTACCAAACGACGTGCTAAGCATGCCGATGCTGCTCTTTTTAGCACCCGCGCACGGATTTGTGCGAAAACGCGTTTTAAGCATGCACATGCATCTTTTGGTAGACGCGGATGAAGTTTTCTGCAAAACCACAAGGTGTGCATGCAAATGGTGCTTTTGGCAGAACGCGCACGTGGATTTCTACCAAACGACGTGCTAAGCATGCCGATGCTGCTCTTTTTAGCACCCGCGCACGGATTTGTGCGAAAACGCGTTTTAAGCATGCACATGCATATTTTGGTAGACGCGGATGAAGTTTTCTGCAAAACCACAAGATGTGCATGCAAATGGTGCTTTTGGCAGAACGCGCACGTGGATTTCTACCAAACGACGTGTTAAGCATGCCGATGCTGCTCTTTTTAGCACCCGCGCACGGATTTGTGCGAAAACGCGTTTTAAGCATGCACATGCATCTTTTGGTAGACGCGGATGAAGTTTTCTGCAAAACCACAAGATGTGCATGCAAATGGTGCTTTTGGCAGAACGCGCACGTGGATTTCTACCAAACGACGTGCTAAGCATGCCGATGCTGCTCTTTTTAGCACCCGCGCACGGATTTGTGCGAAAACGCGTTTTAAGCATGCACATGCATCTTTTGGTAGACGCGGATGAAGTTTTCTGCAAAACCACAAGATATGCATGCAAATGGTGCTTTTGGCAGAACGCGCACGTGGATTTCTACCAAACGACGTGCTAAGCATGCCGATGCTGCTTTTTTTAACACCCGCGCACGGATTTGTGCGAAAACGCGTTTTAAGCATGCACATGCATCTTTTGGTAGAAGCGGCTGAAGTTTTCTGCAAAACCACAAGATGTGCATGCAAATGGTGCTTTTGGCAGAACGCGCACGTGGATTTCTGCCAAACGACGTGCTAAGCATGCCGATGCTGCTCTTTTTAGCACCCGCGCACGGATTTGTGCGAAAACGCGTTTTAAGCATGCACATGCATCTTTTAGTAGACGCTGATGAAGTTTTCTGCAAAACCACAAGATGTGCATGCAAATGGTGCTTTTGGCAGAACGCGCACGTGGATTTCTACCAAACGACGTGCTAAGCATGCCGATGCTGCTCTTTTTAGCACCCGCGCACGGATTTGTGCGAAAACGCGTTTTAAGCATGCACATGCATCTTTTGGTAGACGCGGATGAAGTTTTCTGCAAAACCAGAAGATGTGCATGCAAATGGTGCTTTTGGCAGAACTCGCACGTAGATTTCTACCAAACGACGTGCTAAGCATGCCGATGCTGCTCTTTTTAGCACCCGCGCACGGATTTGTGCGAAAACGCGTTTTAAGCATGCACATGCATCTTTTGGTAGACGCGGATGAAGTTTTCTGCAAAACCACAAGATGTGCATGCAAATGGTGCTTTTGGCAGAACGCGCACGTGGATTTCTACCAAACGACGTGCTAAGCATGCCAATGCTGCTCTTTTTAGCACCCGCGCACGGATTTGTGCGAAAACGCGTTTTAAGCATGCACATGCATCTTTTGGTAGACGCGGATGAAGTTTTCTGCAAAACCACAAGATGTGCATGCAAATGGTGCTTTTGGCAGAACGCGCACGTGGATTTCTACCAAACGACGTGCTAAGCATGCCGATGCTGCTCTTTTTAGCACTCGCGCACGGATTTGTGCGAAAACGCGTTTTAAGCATGCACATGCATCTTTTGGTAGACGCGGATGAAGTTTTCTGCAAAACCACAAGATGTGCATGCAAATGGTGCTTTTGGCAGAACGCGCACGTGGATTTCTACCAAACGACGTGCTAAGCTTGCCGATGCTGCTCTTTTTAGCACCCGCGCACGGATTTGTGCGAAAACGCGTTTTAAGCATGCACATGCATCTTTTGGTAGACGCGAATGAAGTTTTCTGCAAAACCAGAAGGTGTGCATGCAAATGGTGCTTTGGGCAGAACGCGCACGTGGATTTCTACCAAACGACGTGCTAAGCATGCCGATGCTGCTCTTTTTAGCACCCGCGCACGGATTTGTGCGAAAACGCGTTTTAAGCATGCACATGCATCTTTTGGTAGACGCGGATGAAGTTTTCTGCAAAACCACAAGATGTGCATGCAAATGGTGCTTTTGGCAGAACGCGCACGTGGATTTCTACCAAACGACGTGCTAAGCATGCCGATGCTGCTTTTTTTAGAACCCGCGCACGGATTTGTGCGAAAACGCGTTTTAAGCATGCACATGCATCTTTTGGTAGAAGCGGATGAAGTTTTCTGCAAAACCACAAGATGTGCATGCAAATGGTGCTTTTGGCAGAACGCGCACGTGGATTTCTACCAAACGACGTGCTAAGCATGCCGATGCTGCTCTTTTTAGCACCCGCGCACGGATTTGTGCGAAAACGCGTTTTAAGCATGCACATGCATCTTTTGGTAAACGCGGATGAAGTTTTCTGCAAAACCACAAGATGTGCATGCAAATGGTGCTTTTGGCAGAACGCGCACGTGGATTTCTACCAAATGACGTGCTAAGCATGCCGATGCTGCTCTTTTTAGCACCCGCGCACGGATTTGTGCGAAAACGCGTTTTAAGCATGCACATGCATCTTTTGGTAGACGCGGATGAAGTTTTCTGCAAAACCACAAGATGTGCATGCAAATGGCGCTTTTGGCAGAACGCGCACGTGGATTTCTACCAAACGACGTGCTAAGCATGCCGATGCTGCTTTTTTTAGCACCCGCGCACGGATTTGTGCGAAAACGCGTTTTAAGCATGCAGATGCATCTTTTGGTAGACGCGGATGAAGTTTTCTGCAAAACCACAAGGTGTGCATGCAAATGGTGCTTTTGGCAGAACGCGCACGTGGATTTCTACCAAACGACGTGCTAAGCATGCCGATGCTGCTCTTTTTAGCACCCGCGCACAGATTTGTGCGAAAACGCGTTTTAAGCATGCACATGCATCTTTTGGTAGACGGGGATGAAGTTTTCTGCAAAACCACAAGATGTGCATGCAAATGGTGCTTTTGGCAGAACGCGCACGTGGATTTCTACCAAACGACGTGTTAAGCATGCCGATGAGGCTCTTTTAGCACCCGCGCACGGATTTGTGCGAAAACGCGTTTTAAGCATGCACATGCATCTTTTGGTAGACGCGGATGAAGTTTTCTGCAAAACCACAAGATGTGCATTTAAATGGTGCTTTTGGCAGAACGCGCACGTGGATTTCTACCAAACGACGTGCTAAGCATGCCGATGCTGCTCTTTTTAGCACCCGCGCACGGATTTGTGCGAAAACGCGTTTTAAGCATGCACATGCATCTTTTGGTAGACGCGGATGAAGTTTTGTGCAAAACCACAAGATGTGCATGCAAATGGTGCTTTTGGCAGAACGCGCACGTGGATTTCTACCAAACGACGTGCTAAGCATGCCGATGCTGCTCTTTTTAGCACCCGCGCACGGATTTGTGCGAAAACGCGTTTTAAGCATGCACATGCATCTTTTGGTAGACGCGGATGAAGTTTTCTGCAAAACCACAAGATGTGCATGCAAATGGTGCTTTTGGCAGAACGCGCACGTGGATTTCTACCAAACGACGTGCTAAGCTTGCCGATGCTGCTCTTTTTAGCACCCGCGCACGGATTTGTGCGAAAACGCGTTTTAAGCATGCACATGCATCTTTTGGTAGACGCGAATGAAGTTTTCTGCAAAACCAGAAGGTGTGCATGCAAATGGTGCTTTTGGCAGAACGCGCACGTGGATTTCTACCAAACGACGTGCTAAGCATGCCGATGCTGCTCTTTTTAGCACCCGCGCACGGATTTGTGCGAAAACGCGTTTTAAGCATGCACATGCATCTTTTGGTAGACGCGGATGAAGTTTTCTGCAAAACCACAAGATGTGCATGCAAATGGTGCTTTTGGCAGAACGCGCACGTGGATTTCTACCAAACGACGTGCTAAGCATGCCGATGCTGCTTTTTTTAGAACCCGCGCACGGATTTGTGCGAAAACGCGTTTTAAGCATGCACATGCATCTTTTGGTAGAAGCGGATGAAGTTTTCTGCAAAACCACAAGATGTGCATGCAAATGGTGCTTTTGGCAGAACGCGCACGTGGATTTCTACCAAACGACGTGCTAAGCATGCCGATGCTGCTCTTTTTAGCACCCGCGCACGGATTTGTGCGAAAACGCGTTTTAAGCATGCACATGCATCTTTTGGTAAACGCGGATGAAGTTTTCTGCAAAACCACAAGATGTGCATGCAAATGGTGCTTTTGGCAGAACGCGCACGTGGATTTCTACCAAACGACGTGCTAAGCATGCCGATGCTGCTCTTTTTAGCACCCGCGCACGGATTTGTGCGAAAACGCGTTTTAAGCATGCACATGCATCTTTTGGTAGACGCGGATGAAGTTTTCTGCAAAACCACAAGATGTGCATGCAAATGGCGCTTTTGGCAGAACGCGCACGTGGATTTCTACCAAACGACGTGCTAAGCATGCCGATGCTGCTTTTTTTAGCACCCGCGCACGGATTTGTGCGAAAACGCGTTTTAAGCATGCAGATGCATCTTTTGGTAGACGCGGATGAAGTTTTCTGCAAAACCACAAGGTGTGCATGCAAATGGTGCTTTTGGCAGAACGCGCACGTGGATTTCTACCAAACGACGTGCTAAGCATGCCGATGCTGCTCTTTTTAGCACCCGCGCACAGATTTGTGCGAAAACGCGTTTTAAGCATGCACATGCATCTTTTGGTAGACGGGGATGAAGTTTTCTGCAAAACCACAAGATGTGCATGCAAATGGTGCTTTTGGCAGAACGCGCACGTGGATTTCTACCAAACGACGTGTTAAGCATGCCGATGAGGCTCTTTTAGCACCCGCGCACGGATTTGTGCGAAAACGCGTTTTAAGCATGCACATGCATCTTTTGGTAGACGCGGATGAAGTTTTCTGCAAAACCACAAGATGTGCATTTAAATGGTGCTTTTGGCAGAACGCGCACGTGGATTTCTACCAAACGACGTGCTAAGCATGCCGATGCTGCTCTTTTTAGCACCCGCGCACGGATTTGTGCGAAAACGCGTTTTAAGCATGCACATGCATCTTTTGGTAGACGCGGATGAAGTTTTGTGCAAAACCACAAGATGTGCATGCAAATGGTGCTTTTGGCAGAACGCGCACGTGGATTTCTACCAAACGACGTGCTAAGCATGCCGATGCTGCTCTTTTTAGCACCCGCGCACGGATTTGTGCGAAAACGCGTTTTAAGCATGCACATGCATCTTTTGGTAGACGCGGATGAAGTTTTCTGCAAAACCACAAGATGTGCATGCAAATGGTGCTTTTGGCAGAACGCGCACGTGGATTTCTACCAAACGACGTGCTAAGCATGCCGATGCTGCTCTTTATAGCACCCGCGCACGGATTTGTGCGAAAACGCGTTTTAAGCATGCATATGCATCTTTTGGTAGACGCGGATGAAGTTTTCTGCAAAACCACAAGGTGTGCATGCAAATGGTGCTTTTGGCAGAACGCGCACGTGGATTTCTACCAAACGACGTGCTAAGCATGCCGATGCTGCTCTTTTTAGCACCCGCGCACGGATTTGTGCGAAAACGCGTTTTAAGCATGCACATGCATCTTTTGGTAGAAGCGGATGAAGTTTTCTGCAAAACCACAAGATGTGCATGCAAATGGTGCTTTTGGCAGAACGCGCACGTGGATTTCTACCAAACGACGTGCTAAGCATGCCGATGCTGCTTTTTTTAGAACCCGCGCACGGATTTGTGCGAAAACGCGTTTTAAGCATGCACATGCATCTTTTGGTAGAAGCGGATGAAGTTTTCTGCAAAACCACAAGATGTGCATGCAAATGGTGCTTTTGGCAGAACGCGCACGTGGATTTCTACCAAACGACGTGTTAAGCATGCCGATGCTGCTCTTTTAGCACCCGCGCACGGATTTGTGCGAAAACGCGTTTTAAGCATGCACATGCATCTTTTGGTAGACGCGGATTAAGTTTTCTGCAAAACCACAAGATGTGCATTTAAATGGTGCTTTTGGCAGAACGCGCACGTGGATTTCTACCAAACGACGTGCTAAGCATGCCGATGCTGCTCTTTTTAGCACCCGCGCACGGATTTGTGCGAAAACGCGTTTTAAGCATGCACATGCATCTTTTGGTAGACGCGGATGAAGTTTTGTGCAAAACCACAAGATGTGCATGCAAATGGTGCTTTTGGCAGAACGCGCACGTGGATTTCTACCAAACGAAGTGCTAAGCATGCCGATGCTGCTCTTTTTAGCACCCGCGCACGGATTTGTGCGAAAACGCGTTTTAAGCATGCACATGCATCTTTTGGTAGACGCAGATGAAGTTTTCTGCAAAACCACAAGATGTGCCTGCAAATGGTGCTTTTGGCAGAACGCGCACGTGGATTTCTACCAAACGACGTGCTAAGCATGCCGATGCTGCTCTTTTTAGCACCCGCGCACGGATTTGTGCGAAAACGCGTTTTAAGCATGCACATGCATCTTTTGGTAGACGCGGATGAAGTTTTCTGCAAAACCACAAGATGTGCATGCAAATGGTGCTTTTGGCAGAACGCGCACGTGGATTTCTACCAAACGACGTGCTAAGCATGCCGATGCTGCTCTTTTTAGCACCCGCGCACGGATTTGTGCGAAAACGCGTTTTAAGCATGCACATGCATCTTTTGGTAGACGCGGATGAAGTTTTCTGCAAAACCACAAGATGTGCATGCAAATGGTGCTTTTGGCAGAACGCGCACGTGGATTTCTACCAAACGACGTGCTAAGCATGCCGATGCTGCTTTTTTTAGAACCCGCGCACGGATTTGTGCGAAAACGCGTTTTAAGCATGCACATGCATCTTTTGGTAGAAGCGGATGAAGTTTTCTGCAAAACCACAAGATGTGCATGCAAATGGTGCTTTTGGCAGAACGCGCACGTGGATTTCTACCAAACGACGTGCTAAGCATGCCGATGCTGCTCTTTTTAGCACCCGCGCACGGATTTGTGCGAAAACGCGTTTTTAGCATGCACATGCATCTTTTAGTAGACGCGGATGAAGTTTTCTGCAAAACCACAAGATGTGCATGCAAATGGTGCTTTTGGCAGAACGCGCACGTGGATTTCTACCAAACGACGTGCTAAGCATGCCGATGCTGCTCTTTTTAGCACCCGCGCACGGATTTGTGCGAAAACGCGTTTTAAGCATGCACATGCATCTTTTGGTAGACGCGGATGAAGTTTTCTGCAAAACCACAAGATGTGCATGCAAATGGTGCTTTTGGCAGAACGCGCACGTGGATTTCTACCAAACGACGTGCTAAGCATGCCGATGCTGCTCTTTTTAGCACCCGCGCACGGATTTGTGCGAAAACGCGTTTTAAGCATGCACATGTATCTTTTGGTAGACGCGGATGAAGTTTTCTGCAAAACCACAAGATGTGCATGCAAATGGCGCTTTTGGCAGAACGCGCACGTGGATTTCTACCAAACGACGTGCTAAGCATGCCGATGCTGCTTTTTTTAGCACCCGCGCACGGATTTGTGCGAAAACGCGTTTTAAGCATGCAGATGCATCTTTTGGTAGACGCGGATGAAGTTTTCTGCAAAACCACAAGGTGTGCATGCAAATGGTGCTTTTGGCAGAACGCGCACGTGGATTTCTACCAAACGACGTGCTAAGCATGCCGATGCTGCTCTTTTTAGCACCCGCGCACGGATTTGTGCGAAAACGCGTTTAAGCATGCACATGCATCTTTTGGTAGACGGGGATGAAGTTTTCTGCAAAACCACAAGATGTGCATGCAAATGGTGCTTTTGGCAGAACGCGCACGTGGATTTCTACCAAACGACGTGTTAAGCATGCCGATGCTGCTCTTTTAGCACCCGCGCACGGATTTGTGCGAAAACGCGTTTTAAGCATGCACATGCATCTTTTGGTAGACGCGGATGAAGTTTTCTGCAAAACCACAAGATGTGCATTTAAATGGTGCTTTTGGCAGAACGCGCACGTGGATTTCTACCAAACGACGTGCTAAGCATGCCGATGCTGCTCTTTTTAGCACCCGCGCACGGATTTGTGCGAAAACGCGTTTTAAGCATGCACATGCATCTTTTGGTAGACGCGGATGAAGTTTTGTGCAAAACCACAAGATGTGCATGCAAATGGTGCTTTTGGCAGAACGCGCACGTGGATTTCTACCAAACGACGTGCTAAGCATGCCGATGCTGCTCTTTTTAGCACCCGCGCACGGATTTGTGTGAAAACGCGTTTTAAGCATGCACATGCATCTTTTGGTAGACGCGGATGAAGTTTTCTGCAAAACCACAAGGTGTGCATGCAAATGGTGCTTTTGGCAGAACGCGCACGTGGATTTCTACCAAACGACGTGCTAAGCATGCCGATGCTGCTCTTTTTAGCACCCGCGCACGGATTTGTGCGAAAACGCGTTTTAAGCATGCACATGCATCTTTTGGTAGACGCAGATGAAGTTTTCTGCAAAACCACAAGATGTGCATGCAAATGGTGCTTTTGGCAGAACGCGCACGTGGATTTCTACCAAACGACGTGCTAAGCATGCCGATGCTGCTCTTTTTAGCACCCGCGCACGGATTTGTGCGAAAACGCGTTTTAAGCATGCACATGCATCTTTTGGTAGACGCGGATGAAGTTTTCTGCAAAACCACAAGATGTGCATGCAAATGGTGCTTTTGGCAGAACGCGCACGTGGATTTCTACCAAACGACGTGCTAAGCATGCCGATGCTGCTCTTTTTAGCACCCGCGCACGGATTTGTGCGAAAACACGTTTTAAGCATGCACATGCATCTTTTGGTAGACGCGGATGAAGTTTTCTGCAAAACCACAAGATGTGCATGCAAATGGCGCTTTTGGCAGAACGCGCACGTGGATTTCTACCAAACGACGTGCTAAGCATGCCGATGCTGCTCTTTTTAGCACCCGCGCACGGATTTGTGCGAAAACGCGTTTTAAGCATGCACATGCATCTTTTGGTAGACGCGGATGAAGTTTTCTGCAAAACCACAAGACGTGCATGCAAATGGTGCTTTTGGCAGAACGCGCACGTGGATTTCTACCAAACGACGTGCTAAGCATGCCGATGCTGCTCTTTTTAGCACCCGCGCACGGATTTGTGCGAAAACGCGTTTTAAGCATGCACATGCATCTTTTGGTAGACGCAGATGAAGTTTTCTGCAAAACCACAAGATGTGCATGCAAATGGTGCTTTTGGCAGAACGCGCACGTGGATTTCTACCAAACGACGTGCTAAGCATGCCGATGCTGCTCTTTTTAGCACCCGCGCACGGATTTGTGCGAAAACGCGTTTTAAGCATGCACATGCATCTTTTGGTAGACGCGGATGAAGTTTTCTGCAAAACCACAAGATGTGCATGCAAATGGTGCTTTTGGCAGAACGCGCACGTGGATTTCTACCAAACGACGTGCTAAGCATGCCGATGCTGCTCTTTTTAGCACCCGCGCACGGATTTGTGCGAAAACACGTTTTAAGCATGCACATGCATCTTTTGGTAGACGCGGATGAAGTTTTCTGCAAAACCACAAGATGTGCATGCAAATGGCGCTTTTGGCAGAACGCGCACGTGGATTTCTACCAAACGACGTGCTAAGCATGCCGATGCTGCTCTTTTTAGCACCCGCGCACGGATTTGTGCGAAAACGCGTTTTAAGCATGCACATGCATCTTTTGGTAGACGCGGATGAAGTTTTCTGCAAAACCACAAGACGTGCATGCAAATGGTGCTTTTGGCAGAACGCGCACGTGGATTTCTACCAAACGACGTGCTAAGCATGCCGATGCTGCTCTTTTTAGCACCCGCGCACGGATTTGTGCGAAAACGCGTTTTAAGCATGCACATGCATCTTTTGGTAGACCCGGATGAAGTTTTCTGCAAAACCACAAGATGTGCATGCAAATGGTGCTTTTGGCAGAACGCGCACGTGGATTTCTACCAAACGACGTGCTAAGCATGCCGATGCTGCTCTTTTTAGCACCCGCGCACGGATTTGTGCGAAAACGCGTTTTAAGCATGCACATGCATCTTTTGGTAGACGCGGATGAAGTTTTCTGCAAAACCACAAGATGTGCATGCAAATGGTGCTTTTGGCAGAACGCGCACGTGGATTTCTACCAAACGACGTGCTAAGCATGCCGATGCTGCTTTTTTTAGAACCCGCGCACGGATTTGTGCGAAAACGCGTTTTAAGCATGCACATGCATCTTTTGGTAGAAGCGGATGAAGTTTTCTGCAAAACCACAAGATGTGCATGCAAATGGTGCTTTTGGCAGAACGCGCACGTGGATTTCTACCAAACGACGTGCTAAGCATGCCGATGCTGCTTTTTTTAGAACCCGCGCACGGATTTGTGCGAAAACGCGTTTTAAGCATGCACATGCATCTTTTGGTAGAAGCGGATGAAGTTTTCTGCAAAACCACAAGATGTGCATGCAAATGGTGCTTTTGGCAGAACGCGCACGTGGATTTCTACCAAACGACGTGTTAAGCATGCCGATGCTGCTCTTTTAGCACCCGCGCACGGATTTGTGCGAAAACGCGTTTTAAGCATGCACATGCATCTTTTGGTAGACGCGGATTAAGTTTTCTGCAAAACCACAAGATGTGCATTTAAATGGTGCTTTTGGCAGAACGCGCACGTGGATTTCTACCAAACGACGTGCTAAGCATGCCGATGCTGCTCTTTTTAGCACCCGCGCACGGATTTGTGCGAAAACGCGTTTTAAGCATGCACATGCATCTTTTGGTAGACGCGGATGAAGTTTTGTGCAAAACCACAAGATGTGCATGCAAATGGTGCTTTTGGCAGGACGCGCACGTGGATTTCTACCAAACGACGTGCTAAGCATGCCGATGCTGCTCTTTTTAGCACCCGCGCACGGATTTGTGCGAAAACGCGTTTTAAGCATGCACATGCATCTTTTGGTAGACGCAGATGAAGTTTTCTGCAAAACCACAAGATGTGCCTGCAAATGGTGCTTTTGGCAGAACGCGCACGTGGATTTCTACCAAACGACGTGCTAAGCATGCCGATGCTGCTCTTTTTAGCACCCGCGCACGGATTTGTGCGAAAACGCGTTTTAAGCATGCACATGCATCTTTTGGTAGACGCGGATGAAGTTTTCTGCAAAACCACAAGATGTGCATGCAAATGGTGCTTTTGGCAGAACGCGCACGTGGATTTCTACCAAACGACGTGCTAAGCATGCCGATGCTGCTCTTTTTAGCACCCGCGCACGGATTTGTGCGAAAACGCGTTTTAAGCATGCACATGCATCTTTTGGTAGACGCGGATGAAGTTTTCTGCAAAACCACAAGATGTGCATGCAAATGGTGCTTTTGGCAGAACGCGCACGTGGATTTCTACCAAACGACGTGCTAAGCATGCCGATGCTGCTCTTTTTAGCACCCGCGCACGGATTTGTGCGAAAACGCGTTTTTAGCATGCACATGCATCTTTTAGTAGACGCGGATGAAGTTTTCTGCAAAACCACAAGATGTGCATGCAAATGGTGCTTTTGGCAGAACGCGCACGTGGATTTCTACCAAACGACGTGCTAAGCATGCCGATGCTGCTCTTTTTAGCACCCGCGCACGGATTTGTGCGAAAACGCGTTTTAAGCATGCACATGCATCTTTTGGTAGACGCGGATGAAGTTTTCTGCAAAACCACAAGATGTGCATGCAAATGGTGCTTTTGGCAGAACGCGCACGTGGATTTCTACCAAACGACGTGCTAAGCATGCCGATGCTGCTCTTTTTAGCACCCGCGCACGGATTTGTGCGAAAACGCGTTTTAAGCATGCACATGCATCTTTTGGTAGACGCGGATGAAGTTTTCTGCAAAACCACAAGATGTGCATGCAAATGGCGCTTTTGGCAGAACGCGCACGTGGATTTCTACCAAACGACGTGCTAAGCATGCCGATGCTGCTTTTTTTAGCACCCGCGCACGGATTTGTGCGAAAACGCGTTTTAAGCATGCAGATGCATCTTTTGGTAGACGCGGATGAAGTTTTCTGCAAAACCACAAGGTGTGCATGCAAATGGTGCTTTTGGCAGAACGCGCACGTGGATTTCTACCAAACGACGTGCTAAGCATGCCGATGCTGCTCTTTTTAGCACCCGCGCACGGATTTGTGCGAAAACGCGTTTAAGCATGCACATGCATCTTTTGGTAGACGGGGATGAAGTTTTCTGCAAAACCACAAGATGTGCATGCAAATGGTGCTTTTGGCAGAACGCGCACGTGGATTTCTACCAAACGACGTGTTAAGCATGCCGATGCTGCTCTTTTAGCACCCGCGCACGGATTTGTGCGAAAACGCGTTTTAAGCATGCACATGCATCTTTTGGTAGACGCGGATGAAGTTTTCTGCAAAACCACAAGATGTGCATTTAAATGGTGCTTTTGGCAGAACGCGCACGTGGATTTCTACCAAACGACGTGCTAAGCATGCCGATGCTGCTCTTTTTAGCACCCGCGCACGGATTTGTGCGAAAACGCGTTTTAAGCATGCACATGCATCTTTTGGTAGACGCGGATGAAGTTTTGTGCAAAACCACAAGATGTGCATGCAAATGGTGCTTTTGGCAGAACGCGCACGTGGATTTCTACCAAACGACGTGCTAAGCATGCCGATGCTGCTCTTTTTAGCACCCGCGCACGGATTTGTGTGAAAACGCGTTTTAAGCATGCACATGCATCTTTTGGTAGACGCGGATGAAGTTTTCTGCAAAACCACAAGGTGTGCATGCAAATGGTGCTTTTGGCAGAACGCGCACGTGGATTTCTACCAAACGACGTGCTAAGCATGCCGATGCTGCTCTTTTTAGCACCCGCGCACGGATTTGTGCGAAAACGCGTTTTAAGCATGCACATGCATCTTTTGGTAGACGCAGATGAAGTTTTCTGCAAAACCACAAGATGTGCATGCAAATGGTGCTTTTGGCAGAACGCGCACGTGGATTTCTACCAAACGACGTGCTAAGCATGCCGATGCTGCTCTTTTTAGCACCCGCGCACGGATTTGTGCGAAAACGCGTTTTAAGCATGCACATGCATCTTTTGGTAGACGCGGATGAAGTTTTCTGCAAAACCACAAGATGTGCATGCAAATGGTGCTTTTGGCAGAACGCGCACGTGGATTTCTACCAAACGACGTGCTAAGCATGCCGATGCTGCTCTTTTTAGCACCCGCGCACGGATTTGTGCGAAAACACGTTTTAAGCATGCACATGCATCTTTTGGTAGACGCGGATGAAGTTTTCTGCAAAACCACAAGATGTGCATGCAAATGGCGCTTTTGGCAGAACGCGCACGTGGATTTCTACCAAACGACGTGCTAAGCATGCCGATGCTGCTCTTTTTAGCACCCGCGCACGGATTTGTGCGAAAACGCGTTTTAAGCATGCACATGCATCTTTTGGTAAACGCGGATGAAGTTTTCTGCAAAACCACAAGACGTGCATGCAAATGGTGCTTTTGGCAGAACGCGCACGTGGATTTCTACCAAACGACGTGCTAAGCATGCCGATGCTGCTCTTTTTAGCACCCGCGCACGGATTTGTGCGAAAACGCGTTTTAAGCATGCACATGCATCTTTTGGTAGACGCGGATGAAGTTTTCTGCAAAACCACAAGATGGGCATGCAAATGGTGCTTTTGGCAGAACGCGCACGTGGATTTCTACCAAACGACGTGCTAAGCATGCCGATGCTGCTCTTTTTAGCACCCGCGCACGGATTTGTGCGAAAACGCGTTTTAAGCATGCACATGCATCTTTTGGTAGACGCGGATGAAGTTTTCTGCAAAACCACAAGATGTGCATGCAAATGGTGCTTTTGGCAGAACGCGCACGTGGATTTCTACCAAACGACGTGCTAAGCATGCCGATGCTGCTTTTTTAGAACCCGCGCACGGATTTGTGCAAAAACGCGTTTTAAGCATGCACATGCATCTTTTGGTAGAAGCGGATGAAGTTTTCTGCAAAACCACAAGATGTGCATGCAAATGGTGCTTTTGGCAGAACGCGCACGTGGATTTCTACCAAACGACGTGCTAAGCATGCCGATGCTGCTTTTTTTAGAACCCGCGCACGGATTTGTGCGAAAACGCGTTTTAAGCATGCACATGCATCTTTTGGTAGAAGCGGATGAAGTTTTCTGCAAAACCACAAGATGTGCATGCAAATGGTGCTTTTGGCAGAACGCGCACGTGGATTTCTACCAAACGACGTGTTAAGCATGCCGATGCTGCTCTTTTAGCACCCGCGCACGGATTTGTGCGAAAACGCGTTTTAAGCATGCACATGCATCTTTTGGTAGACGCGGATGAAGTTTTCTGCAAAACCACAAGATGTGCATTTAAATGGTGCTTTTGGCAGAACGCGCACGTGGATTTCTACCAAACGACGTGCTAAGCATGCCGATGCTGCTCTTTTTAGCACCCGCGCACGGATTTGTGCGAAAACGCGTTTTAAGCATGCACATGCATCTTTTGGTAGACGAGGATTAAGTTTTGTGCAAAACCACAAGATGTGCATGCAAATGGTGCTTTTGGCAGAACGCGCACGTGGATTTCTACCAAACGACGTGCTAAGCATGCCGATGCTGCTCTTTTTAGCACCCGCGCACGGATTTGTGTGAAAACGCGTTTTAAGCATGCACATGCATCTTTTGGTAGACGCGGATGAAGTTTTCTGCAAAACCACAAGGTGTGCATGCAAATGGTGCTTTTGGCAGAACGCGCACGTGGATTTCTACCAAACGACGTGCTAAGCATGCCGATGCTGAGCTTTTTAGCACCCGCGCACGGATTTGTGCGAAAACGCGTTTTAAGCATGCACATGCATCTTTTGGTAGACGCAGATGAAGTTTTCTGCAAAACCACAAGATGTGCATGCAAATGGTGCTTTTGGCAGAACGCGCACGTGGATTTCTACCAAACGACGTGCTAAGCATGCCGATGCTGCTCTTTTTAGCACCCGCGCACGGATTTGTGCGAAAACGCGTTTTAAGCATGCACATGCATCTTTTGGTAGACGCGGATGAAGTTTTCTGCAACACCACAAGATGTGCATGCAAATGGTGCTTTTGGCAGAACGCGCACGTGGATTTCTACCAAACGACGTGCTAAGCATGCCGATGCTGCTCTTTTTAGCACCCGCGCACGGATTTGTGCGAAAACGCGTTTTAAGCATGCACATGCATCTTTTGGTAGACGCGGATGAAGTTTTCTGCAAAACCACAAGATGTGCATGCAAATGGCGCTTTTGGCAGAACGCGCACGTGGATTTCTACCAAACGACGTGCTAAGCATGCCGATGCTGCTCTTTTTAGCACCCGCGCACGGATTTGTGCGAAAACGCGTTTTAAGCATGCACATGCATCTTTTGGTAGACGCGGATGAAGTTTTCTGCAAAACCACAAGACGTGCATGCAAATGGTGCTTTTGGCAGAACGCGCACGTGGATTTCTACCAAACGACGTGCTAAGCATGCCGATGCTGCTCTTTTTAGCACCCGCGCACGGATTTGTGCGAAAACGCGTTTTAAGCATGCACATGCATCTTTTGGTAGACGCGGATGAAGTTTTCTGCAAAACCACAAGATGTGCATGCAAATGGTGCTTTTGGCAGAACGCGCACGTGGATTTCTACCAAACGACGCGCTAAGCATGCCGATGCTGCTCTTTTTAGCACCCGCGCACGGATTTGTGCGAAAACGCGTTTTAAGCATGCACATGCATCTTTTGGTAGACGCGGATGAAGTTTTCTGCAAAACCACAAGATGTGCATGCAAATGGTGCTTTTGGCAGAACGCGCACGTGGATTTCTACCAAACGACGTGCTAAGCATGCCGATGCTGCTCTTTTTAGCACCCGCGCACGGATTTGTGCGAGAACGCGTTTTAAGCATGCACATGCATCTTTTGGTACACGCGGATGAAGTTTTCTGCAAAACCACAAGGTGTGCATGCAAATGGTGCTTTTGGCAGAACGTGCACGTGGATTTCTACCGAACGACGTGCTAAGCATGCCGATGCTGCTCTTTTTAGCACCCGCGCTCGGATTTGTGCGAAAACGCGTTTTAAGCATGCACATGCATCTTTTGGTAGACGCGGATGAAGTTTTCTGCAAAACCACAAGATGTGCATGCAAATGGTGCTTTTGGCAGAACGCGCACGTGGATTTCTACCAAACGACGTGCTAAGCATGCCGATGCTGCTCTTTTTAGCACCCGCGCACGGATTTGTGCGAAAACGCGTTTTAAGCATGCACATGCATCTTTTGGTAGACGCGGATGAAGTTTTCTGCAAAACCACAAGATGTGCATGCAAATGGCGCTTTTGGCAGAACGCGCACGTGGATTTCTACCAAACGACGTGCTAAGCATGCCGATGCTGCTCTTTTTAGCACCCGCGCACGGATTTGTGCGAAAACGCGTTTTAAGCATGCACATGCATCTTTTGGCAGACGCGGATGAAGTTTTCTGCAAAACCACAAGATGTGCATGCAAATGGTGCTTTTGGCAGAACGCGCACGTGGATTTCTACCAAACGACGTGCTAAGCATGCCGATGCTGCTCTTTTTAGCACCCGCGCACGGATTTGTGCGAAAACGCGTTTTAAGCATGCACATGCATCTTTTGGTAGACGCGGATGAAGTTTTCTGCTAAACCACAAGGTGTGCATGCAAATGGTGCTTTTGGCAGAACGCGCACGTGGATTTCTACCAAACGACGTGCTAAGCATGCCGATGCTGCTCTTTTTAGCACCCGCGCACGGATTTGTGCGAAAACGCGTTTTAAGCATGCACATGCATCTTTTGGTAGACGCGGATGAAGTTTTCTGCAAAACCACAAGATGTGCATGCAAATGGCGCTTTTGGCAGAACGCGCACGTGGATTTCTACCAAACGACGTGCTAAGCATGCCGATGCTGCTCTTTTTAGCACCCGCGCACGGATTTGTGCGAAAACGCGTTTTAAGCATGCACATGCATCTTTTGGTAGACGCGGATGAAGTTTTCTGCAAAACCACAAGACGTGCATGCAAATGGTGCTTTTGGCAGAACGCGCACGTGGATTTCTACCAAACGACGTGCTAAGCATGCCGATGCTGCTCTTTTTAGCACCCGCGCACGGATTTGTGCGAAAACGCGTTTTAAGCATGCACATGCATCTTTTGGTAGACGCGGATGAAGTTTTCTGCAAAACCACAAGATGTGCATGCAAATGGTGCTTTTGGCAGAACGCGCACGTGGATTTCTACCAAACGACGCGCTAAGCATGCCGATGCTGCTCTTTTTAGCACCCGCGCACGGATTTGTGCGAAAACGCGTTTTAAGCATGCACATGCATCTTTTGGTAGACGCGGATGAAGTTTTCTGCAAAACCACAAGATGTGCATGCAAATGGTGCTTTTGGCAGAACGCGCACGTGGATTTCTACCAAACGACGTGCTAAGCATGCCGATGCTGCTCTTTTTAGCACCCGCGCACGGATTTGTGCGAGAACGCGTTTTAAGCATGCACATGCATCTTTTGGTACACGCGGATGAAGTTTTCTGCAAAACCACAAGGTGTGCATGCAAATGGTGCTTTTGGCAGAACGTGCACGTGGATTTCTACCGAACGACGTGCTAAGCATGCCGATGCTGCTCTTTTTAGCACCCGCGCTCGGATTTGTGCGAAAACGCGTTTTAAGCATGCACATGCATCTTTTGGTAGACGCGGATGAAGTTTTCTGCAAAACCACAAGATGTGCATGCAAATGGTGCTTTTGGCAGAACGCGCACGTGGATTTCTACCAAACGACGTGCTAAGCATGCCGATGCTGCTCTTTTTAGCACCCGCGCACGGATTTGTGCGAAAACGCGTTTTAAGCATGCACATGCATCTTTTGGTAGACGCGGATGAAGTTTTCTGCAAAACCACAAGATGTGCATGCAAATGGCGCTTTTGGCAGAACGCGCACGTGGATTTCTACCAAACGACGTGCTAAGCATGCCGATGCTGCTCTTTTTAGCACCCGCGCACGGATTTGTGCGAAAACGCGTTTTAAGCATGCACATGCATCTTTTGGCAGACGCGGATGAAGTTTTCTGCAAAACCACAAGATGTGCATGCAAATGGTGCTTTTGGCAGAACGCGCACGTGGATTTCTACCAAACGACGTGCTAAGCATGCCGATGCTGCTCTTTTTAGCACCCGCGCACGGATTTGTGCGAAAACGCGTTTTAAGCATGCACATGCATCTTTTGGTAGACGCGGATGAAGTTTTCTGCTAAACCACAAGGTGTGCATGCAAATGGTGCTTTTGGCAGAACGCGCACGTGGATTTCTACCAAACGACGTGCTAAGCATGCCGATGCTGCTCTTTTTAGCACCCGCGCACGGATTTGTGCGAAAACGCGTTTTAAGCATGCACATGCATCTTTTGGTAGACGCGGATGAAGTTTTCTGCAAAACCACAAGATGTGCATGCAAATGGCGCTTTTGGCAGAACGCGCACGTGGATTTCTACCAAACGACGTGCTAAGCATGCCGATGCTGCTCTTTTTAGCACCCGCGCACGGATTTGTGCGAAAACGCGTTTTAAGCATGCACATGCATCTTTTGGTAGACGCGGATGAAGTTTTCTGCAAAACCACAAGACGTGCATGCAAATGGTGCTTTTGGCAGAACGCGCACGTGGATTTCTACCAAACGACGTGCTAAGCATGCCGATGCTGCTCTTTTTAGCACCCGCGCACGGATTTGTGCGAAAACGCGTTTTAAGCATGCACATGCATCTTTTGGTAGACGCGGATGAAGTTTTCTGCAAAACCACAAGATGTGCATGCAAATGGTGCTTTTGGCAGAACGCGCACGTGGATTTCTACCAAACGACGTGCTAAGCATGCCGATGCTGCTCTTTTTAGCACCCGCGCACGGATTTGTGCGAAAACGCGTTTTAAGCATGCACATGCATCTTTTGGTAGACGCGGATGAAGTTTTCTGCAAAACCACAAGATGTGCATGCAAATGGTGCTTTTGGCAGAACGCGCACGTGGATTTCTACCAAACGACGTGCTAAGCATGCCGATGCTGCTCTTTTTAGCACCCGCGCACGGATTTGTGCGAGAACGCGTTTTAAGCATGCACATGCATCTTTTGGTAGACGCGGATGAAGTTTTCTGCAAAACCACAAGGTGTGCATGCAAATGGTGCTTTTGGCAGAACGTGCACGTGGATTTCTACCGAACGACGTGCTAAGCATGCCGATGCTGCTCTTTTTAGCACCCGCGCTCGGATTTGTGCGAAAACGCGTTTTAAGCATGCACATGCATCTTTTGGTAGACGCGGATGAAGTTTTCTGCAAAACCACAAGATGTGCATGCAAATGGTGCTTTTGGCAGAACGCGCACGTGGATTTCTACCAAACGACGTGCTAAGCATGCCGATGCTGCTCTTTTTAGCACCCGCGCACGGATTTGTGCGAAAACGCGTTTTAAGCATGCACATGCATCTTTTGGTAGACGCGGATGAAGTTTTCTGCTAAACCACAAGGTGTGCATGCAAATGGTGCTTTTGGCAGAACGCGCACGTGGATTTCTACCAAACGACGTGCTAAGGATGCCGATGCTGCTCTTTTTAGCACCCGCGCACGGATTTGTGCGAAAACGCGTTTTAAGCATGCACATGCATCTTTTGGTAGACGCGGATGAAGTTTTCTGCAAAACCACAAGTTGTGCATGCAAATGGTGCTTTTGGCAGAACGCGCACGTGGATTTCTACCAAACGACGTGCTAAGCATGCCGATGCTGCTCTTTTTAGCACCCGCGCACGGATTTGTGCGAAAACGCGTTTTAAGCATGCACATGCATCTTTTGGTAGACGCGGATGAAGTTTTCTGCAAAACCACAAGGTGTGCATGCAAATGGTGCTTTTGGCAGAACGCGCACGTGGATTTCTACCAAACGACGTGCTAAGCATGGCGATGCTGCTCTTTTTAGCACCCGCGCACGGATTTGTGCGAAAACGCGTTTTAAGCATGCACATGCATCTTTTGGTAGACGCGGATGAAGTTTTCTGCAAAACCACAAGATGTGCATGCAAATGGCGCTTTTGGCAGAACGCGCACGTGGATTTCTACCAAACGACGTGCTAAGCATGACGATGCTGCTTTTTTTAGCACCCGCGCACGGATTTGTGCGAAAACGCGTTTTAAGCATGCACATGCATCTTTTGGTAGACGCGGATGAAGTTTTCTGCAAAACCACAAGACGTGCATGCAAATGGTGCTTTTGGCAGAACGCGCACGTGGATTTCTACCAAACGACGTGCTAAGCATGCCGATGCTGCTCTTTTTAGCACCCGCGCACGGATTTGTGCGAAAACGCGTTTTAAGCATGCACATGCATCTTTTGGTAGACGCGGATGAAGTTTTCTGCAAAACCACAAGATGTGCATGCAAATGGTGCTTTTGGCAGAACGCGCACGTGGATTTCTACCAAACGACGTGCTAAGCATGCCGATGCTGCTCTTTTTAGCACCCGCGCACGGATTTGTGCGAAAACGCGTTTTAAGCATGCACATGCATCTTTTGGTAGACGCGGATGAAGTTTTCTGCAAAACCACAAGATGTGCATGCAAATGGTGCTTTTGGCAGAACGCGCACGTGGATTTCTACCAAACGACGTGCTAAGCATGCCGATGCTGCTTTTTTTAGAACCCGCGCACGGATTTGTGCGAAAACGCGTTTTAAGCATGCACATGCATCTTTTGGTAGAAGCGGATGAAGTTTTCTGCAAAACCACAAGATGTGCATGCAAATGGTGCTTTTGGCAGAACGCGCACGTGGATTTCTACCAAACGACGTGCTAAGCATGCCGATGCTGCTTTTTTTAGAACCCGCGCACGGATTTGTGCGAAAACGCGTTTTAAGCATGCACATGCATCTTTTGGTAGAAGCGGATGAAGTTTTCTGCAAAACCACAAGATGTGCATGCAAATGGTGCTTTTGGCAGAACGCGCACGTGGATTTCTACCAAACGACGTGCTAAGCATGCCGATGCTGCTCTTTTTAGCACCCGCGCACGGATTTGTGCGAAAACGCGTTTTAAGCATGCACATGCATCTTTTGGTAGACGCGGATGAAGTTTTCTGCAAAACCACAAGATGTGCATGCAAATGCTGCTTTTGGCAGAACGCGCACGTGGATTTCTACCAAACTACGTGCTAAGCATGCCGATGCTGCTCTTTTTAGCACCCGCGCACGGATTTGTGCGAAAACACGTTTTAAGCATGCACATGCATCTTTTGGTAGACGCGGATGAAGTTTTCTGCAAAACCACAAGATGTGCATGCAAATGGTGCTTTTGGCAGAACGCGCACGTGGATTTCTACCAAACGACGTGCTAAGCATGCCGATGCTGCTCTTTTTAGCACCCGCGCACGGATTTGTGCGAAAACGCGTTTTAAGCATGCACGTGCATCTTTTGGTAGACGCGGATGAATTTTTCTGCAAAACCACAAGATGTGCATGCAAATGGTGCTTTTGGCAGAACGCGCACGTGGATTTCTACCAAACGACGTGCTAAGCATGCCGATGCTGCTCTTTTTAGCACCCGCGCACGGATTTGTGCGAAAACGCGTTTTAAGCATGCACATGCATCTTTTGGTAGACGCGGATGAAGTTTTCTGCAAAACCACAAGATGTGCATGCAAATGGTGCTTTTGGCAGAACGCGCACGTGGATTTCTACCAAACGACGTGCTAAGCATGCCGATGCTGCTCTTTTTAGCACCCGCGTACGGATTTGTGCGAAAACGCGTTTTAAGCATGCACAGGCATCTTTTGGTAGACGCGGATGAAGTTTTCTGCAAAACCACAAGATGTGCATGCAAAGGGTTTTTTTGGCAGAACGCGCACGTGCATTTCTACCAAAAGCATGCGGATGCTGCTCTTTTTAGCACCCGCGCACGGATTTGTGCGAAAACGCGTTTTAAGCATGCACATGCATCTTTTGGTAGACGCGGATGAAGTTTTGTGCAAAACCACAAGATGTGCATGCAAATGGTGCTTTTGGCAGAACGCGCACGTGGATTTCTACCAAACGACGTGCTAAGCATGCCGATGCTGCTCTTTTTAGCACCCGCGCACGGATTTGTGTGAAAACGCGTTTTAAGCATGCACATGCATCTTTTGGTAGACGCGGATGAAGTTTTCTGCAAAACCACAAGGTGTGCATGCAAATGGTGCTTTTGGCAGAACGCGCACGTGGATTTCTACCAAACGACGTGCTAAGCATGCCGATGCTGCTCTTTTTAGCACCCGCGCACGGATTTGTGCGAAAACGCGTTTTAAGCATGCACATGCATCTTTTGGTAGACGCAGATGAAGTTTTCTGCAAAACCACAAGATGTGCATGCAAATGGTGCTTTTGGCAGAACGCGCACGTGGATTTCTACCAAACGACGTGCTAAGCATGCCGATGCTGCTCTTTTTAGCACCCGCGCACGGATTTGTGCGAAAACGCGTTTTAAGCATGCACATGCATCTTTTGGTAGACGCGGATGAAGTTTTCTGCAAAACCACAAGATGTGCATGCAAATGGTGCTTTTGGCAGAACGCGCACGTGGATTTCTACCAAACGACGTGCTAAGCATGCCGATGCTGCTCTTTTTAGCACCCGCGCACGGATTTGTGCGAAAACGCGTTTTAAGCATGCACATGCATCTTTTGGTAGACGCGGATGAAGTTTTCTGCAAAACCACAAGGTGTGCATGCAAATGGTGCTTTTGGCAGAACGCGCACGTGGATTTCTACCAAACGACGTGCTAAGCATGCCGATGCTGCTCTTTTTAGCACCCGCGCACGGATTTGTGCGAAAACGCGTTTTAAGCATGCACATGCATCTTTTGGTAGACGCGGATGAAGTTTTCTGCAAAACCACAAGATGTGCATGCAAATGGTGCTTTTGGCAGAACGCGCACGTGGATTTCTACCAAACGACGTGCTAAGCATGCCGATGCTGCTCTTTTTAGCACCCGCGCACGGATTTGTGCGAAAACGCGTTTTAAGCATGCACATGCATCTTTTGGTAGACGCGGATGAAGTTTTCTGCAAAACCACAAGATGTGCATGCAAATGGTGCTTTTGGCAGAACGCGCACGTGGATTTCTACCAAACGACGTGCTAAGCATGCCGATGCTGCTTTTTTTAGAACCCGCGCACGGATTTGTGCGAAAACGCGTTTTAAGCATGCACATGCATCTTTTGGTAGAAGCGGATGAAGTTTTCTGCAAAACCACAAGATGTGCATGCAAATGGTGCTTTTGGCAGAACGCGCACGTGGATTTCTACCAAACGACGTGCTAAGCATGCCGATGCTGCTCTTTTTAGCACCCGCGCACGGATTTGTGCGAAAACGCGTTTTAAGCATGCACATGCATCTTTTGGTAGACGCGGATGAAGTTTTCTGCAAAACCACAAGATGTGCATGCAAATGCTGCTTTTGGCAGAACGCGCACGTGGATTTCTACCAAACTACGTGCTAAGCATGCCGATGCTGCTCTTTTTAGCACCCGCGCACGGATTTGTGCGAAAACACGTTTTAAGCATGCACATGCATCTTTTGGTAGACGCGGATGAAGTTTTCTGCAAAACCACAAGATGTGCATGCAAATGGTGCTTTTGGCAGAACGCGCACGTGGATTTCTACCAAACGACGTGCTAAGCATGCCGATGCTGCTCTTTGTAGCACCCGCGCACGGATTTGTGCGAAAACGCGTTTTAAGCATGCACGTGCATCTTTTGGTAGACGCGGATGAATTTTTCTGCAAAACCACAAGATGTGCATGCAAATGGTGCTTTTGGCAGAACGCGCACGTGGATTTCTACCAAACGACGTGCTAAGCATGCCGATGCTGCTCTTTTTAGCACCCGCGCACGGATTTGTGCGAAAACGCGTTTTAAGCATGCACATGCATCTTTTGGTAGACGCGGATGAAGTTTTCTGCAAAACCACAAGATGTGCATGCAAATGGTGCTTTTGGCAGAACGCGCACGTGGATTTCTACCAAACGACGTGCTAAGCATGCCGATGCTGCTCTTTTTAGCACCCGCGCACGGATTTGTGCGAAAACGCGTTTTAAGCATGCACAGGCATCTTTTGGTAGACGCGGATGAAGTTTTCTGCAAAACCACAAGATGTGCATGCAAAGGGTTTTTTTGGCAGAACGCGCACGTGCATTTCTACCAAAAGCATGCGGATGCTGCTCTTTTTAGCATCCGCGCACGGATTTGTGCGAAAACGCGTTTTAAGCATGCACATGCATCTTTTGGTAGACGCGGATGAAGTTTTGTGCAAAACCACAAGATGTGCATGCAAATGGTGCTTTTGGCAGAACGCGCACGTGGATTTCTACCAAACGACGTGCTAAGCATGCCGATGCTGCTCTTTTTAGCACCCGCGCACGGATTTGTGTGAAAACGCGTTTTAAGCATGCACATGCATCTTTTGGTAGACGCGGATGAAGTTTTCTGCAAAACCACAAGGTGTGCATGCAAATGGTGCTTTTGGCAGAACGCGCACGTGGATTTCTACCAAACGACGTGCTAAGCATGCCGATGCTGCTCTTTTTAGCACCCGCGCACGGATTTGTGCGAAAACGCGTTTTAAGCATGCACATGCATCTTTTGGTAGACGCGGATGAAGTTTTCTGCAAAACCACAAGATGTGCATGCAAATGGCGCTTTTGGCAGAACGCGCACGTGGATTTCTACCAAACGACGTGCTAAGCATGCCGATGCTGCTCTTTTTAGCACCCGCGCACGGATTCGTGCGAAAACGCGTTTTAAGCATGCACATGCATCTTTTGGTAGACGCGGATGAAGTTTTCTGCAAAACCACAAGACGTGCATGCAAATGGTGCTTTTGGCAGAACGCGCACGTGGATTTCTACCAAACGACGTGCTAAGCATGCCGATGCTGCTCTTTTTAGCACCCGCGCACGGATTTGTGCGAAAACGCGTTTTAAGCATGCACATGCATCTTTTGGTAGACGCGGATGAAGTTTTCTGCAAAACCACAAGATGTGCATGCAAATGGTGCTTTTGGCAGAACGCGCACGTGGATTTCTACCAAACGACGTGCTAAGCATGCCGATGCTGCTCTTTTTAGCACCCGCGCACGGATTTGTGCGAAAACGCGTTTTAAGCATGCACATGCATCTTTTGGTAGACGCGGATGAAGTTTTCTGCAAAACCACAAGATGTGCATGCAAATGGTGCTTTTGGCAGAACGCGCACGTGGATTTCTACCAAACGACGTGCTAAGCATGCCGATGCTGCTTTTTTTAGAACCCGCGCACGGATTTGTGCGAAAACGCGTTTTAAGCATGCACATGCATCTTTTGGTAGAAGCGGATGAAGTTTTCTGCAAAACCACAAGATGTGCATGCAAATGGTGCTTTTGGCAGAACGCGCACGTGGATTTCTACCAAACGACGTGCTAAGCATGCCGATGCTGCTTTTTTTAGAACCCGCGCACGGATTTGTGCGAAAACGCGTTTTAAGCATGCACATGCATCTTTTGGTAGAAGCGGATGAAGTTTTCTGCAAAACCACAAGATGTGCATGCAAATGGTGCTTTTGGCAGAACGCGCACGTGGATTTCTACCAAACGACGTGTTAAGCATGCCGATGCTGCTCTTTTAGCACCCGCGCACGGATTTGTGCGAAAACGCGTTTTAAGCATGCACATGCATCTTTTGGTAGACGCGGATTAAGTTTTCTGCAAAACCACAAGATGTGCATTTAAATGGTGCTTTTGGCAGAACGCGCACGTGGATTTCTACCAAACGACGTGCTAAGCATGCCGATGCTGCTCTTTTTAGCACCCGCGCACGGATTTGTGCGAAAACGCGTTTTAAGCATGCACATGCATCTTTTGGTAGACGCGGATGAAGTTTTGTGCAAAACCACAAGATGTGCATGCAAATGGTGCTTTTGGCAGAACGCGCACGTGGATTTCTACCAAACGACGTGCTAAGCATGCCGATGCTGCTCTTTTTAGCACCCGCGCACGGATTTGTGCGAAAACGCGTTTTAAGCATGCACATGCATCTTTTGGTAGACGCAGATGAAGTTTTCTGCAAAACCACAAGATGTGCATGCAAATGGTGCTTTTGGCAGAACGCGCACGTGGATTTCTACCAAACGACGTGCTAAGCATGCCGATGCTGCTCTTTTTAGCACCCGCGCACGGATTTGTGCGAAAACGCGTTTTAAGCATGCACATGCATCTTTTGGTAGACGCGGATGAAGTTTTCTGCAAAACCACAAGATGTGCATGCAAATGGTGCTTTTGGCAGAACGCGCACGCGGATTTCTACCAAACGACGTGCTAAGCATGCCGATGCTGCTCTTTTTAGCACCCGCGCACGGATTTGTGCGAAAACGCGTTTTAAGCATGCACATGCATCTTTTGGTAGACGCGGATGAAGTTTTCTGCAAAACCACAAGATGTGCATGCAAATGGTGCTTTTGGCAGAACGCGCACGTGGATTTCTACCAAACGACGTGCTAAGCATGCCGATGCTGCTCTTTTTAGCACCCGCGCACGGATTTGTGCGAAAACGCGTTTTAAGCATGCACATGCATCTTTTGGTAGACGCGGATGAAGTTTTCTGCAAAACCACAAGGTGTGCATGCAAATGGTGCTTTTGGCAGAACGCGCACGTGGATTTCTACCAAACGACGTGCTAAGCATGCCGATGCTGCTCTTTTTAGCACCCGCGCACGGATTTGTGCGAAAACGCGTTTTAAGCATGCACATGCATCTTTTGGTAGACGCGGATGAAGTTTTCTGCAAAACCACAAGATGTGCATGCAAATGGCGCTTTTGGCAGAACGCGCACGTGGATTTCTGCCAAACGACGTGCTAAGCATGCCGATGCTGCTCTTTTTAGCACCCGCGCACGGATTTGTGCGAAAACGCGTTTTAAGCATGCACATGCATCTTTTGGTAGACGCGGATGAAGTTTTCTGCAAAACCACAAGACGTGCATGCAAATGGTACTTTTGGCAGAACGCGCACGTGGATTTCTACCAAACGACGTGCTAAGCATGCCGATGCTGCTCTTTTTAGCACCCGCGCACGGATTTGTGCGAAAACGCGTTTTAAGCATGCACATGCATCTTTTGGTAGACGCGGATGAAGTTTTCTGCAAAACCACAAGATGTGCATGCAAATGGTGCTTTTGGCAGAACGCGCACGTAGATTTCTACCAAACGA
Source organism: Dermacentor andersoni (assembly GCF_023375885.2). Taxonomy (NCBI): domain Eukaryota; kingdom Metazoa; phylum Arthropoda; class Arachnida; order Ixodida; family Ixodidae; genus Dermacentor; species Dermacentor andersoni. The sequence continues at coordinate 40,621 of NW_027315069.1, read as the reverse complement.
CGTGCTAAGCATGCCGATGCTGCTCTTTTTAGCACCCGCGCACGGATTTGTGCGAAAACGCGTTTTAAGCATGCACATGCATCTTTTGGAAGACGCGGATGAAGTTTTCTGCAAAACCACAAGATGTGCATGCAAATGGTGCTTTTGGCAGAACGCGCACGTGGATTTCTACCAAACGACGTGCTAAGCATGCCGATGCTGCTCTTTTTAGCACCCGCGCACGGATTTGTGCGAGAACGCGTTTTAAGCATGGACATGCATCTTTTGGTAGACGCGGATGAAGTTTTCTGCAAAACCACAAGGTGTGCATGCAAATGGTGCTTTTGGCAGAACGTGCACGTGGATTTCTACCGAACGACGTGCTAAGCATGCCGATGCTGCTCTTTTTAGCACCCGCGCACGGATTTGTGCGAAAACGCGTTTTAAGCATGCACATGCATCTTTTGGTAGACGCGGATGAAGTTTTCTGCAAAACCACAAGATGTGCATGCAAATGGTGCTTTTGGCAGAACGCGCACGTGGATTTCTACCAAACGACGTGCTAAGCATGCCGATGCTGCTCTTTTTAGCACCCGCGCACGGATTTGTGCGAAAACGCGTTTTAAGCATGCACATGCATCTTTTGGTAGACGCGGATGAAGTTTTCTGCAAAACCACAAGATGTGCATGCAAATGGCGCTTTTGGCAGAACGCGCACGTGGATTTCTACCAAACGACGTGCTAAGCATGCCGATGCTGCTCTTTTTAGCACCCGCGCACGGATTTGTGCGAAAACGCGTTTTAAGCATGCACATGCATCTTTTGGTAGACGCGGATGAAGTTTTCTGCAAAACCACAAGATGTGCATGCAAATGGTGCTTATGGCAGAACGCGCACGTGGATTTCTACCAAACGACGTGCTAAGCATGCCGATGCTGCTCTTTTTAGCACCCGCGCACGGATTTGTGCGAAAACGCGTTTTAAAGCATGCACATGCATCTTTTGGTAGACGCGGATGAAGTTTTCTGCTAAACCACAAGGTGTGCATGCAAATGGTGCTTTTGGCAGAACGCGCACGTGGATTTCTACCAAACGACGTGCTAAGCATGCCGATGCTGTTCTTTTTAGCACCCGCGCACGGATTTGTGCGAAAACGCGTTTTAAGCATGCACATGCATCTTTTGGTAGACGCGGATGAAGTTTTCTGCAAAACCACAAGATGTGCATGCAAATGGTGCTTTTGGCAGAACGCGCACGTGGATTTCTACCAAACGACGTGCTAAGCATGCCGATGCTGCTCTTTTTAGCACCCGCGCACGGATTTGTGCGAAAACGCGTTTTAAGCATGCAGATGCATCTTTTGGTAGACGCGGATAAAGTTTTCTGCAAAACCACAAGGTGTGCATGCAAATGGTGCTTTTGGCAGAACGCGCACGTGGATTTCTACCAAACGACGTGCTAAGCATGCCGATGCTGCTCTTTTTAGCACCCGCGCACGGATTTGTGCGAAAACGCGTTTTAAGCATGTACATGCATCTTTTGGTAGACGGGGATGAAGTTTTCTGCAAAACCACAAGATGTGCATGCAAATGGTGCTTTTGGCAGAACGCGCACGTGGATTTCTACCAAACGACGTGCTAAGCATGCCGATGCTGCTCTTTTTAGCACCCGCGCACGGATTTGTGCGAAAACGCGTTTTAAGCATGCACATGCATCTTTTGGTAGACGCGGATGAAGTTTTCTGCAAAACCACAAGATGTGCATGCAAATGCTGCGTTTGGCAGAACGCGCACGTGGATTTCTACCAAACTACGTGCTAAGCATGCCGATGCTGCTCTTTTTAGCACCCGCGCACGGATTTGTGCGAAAACACGTTTTAAGCATGCACATGCATCTTTTGGTAGACGCGGATGAAGTTTTCTGCAAAACCACAAGATGTGCATGCAAATGGTGCTTTTGGCAGAACGCGCACGTGGATTTCTACCAAACGACGTGCTAAGCATGCCGATGCTGCTCTTTTTAGCACCCGCGCACGGATTTGTGCGAAAACGCGTTTTAAGCATGCACGTGCATCTTTTGGTAGACGCGGATGAATTTTTCTGCAAAACCACAAGATGTGCATGCAAATGGTGCTTTTGGCAGAACGCGCACGTGGATTTCTACCAAACGACGTGCTAAGCATGCCGATGCTGCTCTTTTTAGCACCCGCGCACGGATTTGTGCGAAAACGCGTTTTAAGCATGCACATGCATCTTTTGGTAGACGCGGATGAAGTTTTCTGCAAAACCACAAGATGTGCATGCAAATGGTGCTTTTGGCAGAACGCGCACGTGGATTTCTACCAAACGACGTGCTAAGCATGCCGATGCTGCTCTTTTTAGCACCCGCGCACGGATTTGTGCGAAAACGCGTTTTAAGCATGCACAGGCATCTTTTGGTAGACGCGGATGAAGTTTTCTGCAAAACCACAAGATGTGCATGCAAAGGGTTTTTTTGGCAGAACGCGCACGTGCATTTCTACCAAAAGCATGCGGATGCTGCTCTTTTTAGCATCCGCGCACGGATTTGTGCGAAAACGCGTTTTAAGCATGCACATGCATCTTTTGGTAGACGCGGATGAAGTTTTGTGCAAAACCACAAGATGTGCATGCAAATGGTGCTTTTGGCAGAACGCGCACGTGGATTTCTACCAAACGACGTGCTAAGCATGCCGATGCTGCTCTTTTTAGCACCCGCGCACGGATTTGTGTGAAAACGCGTTTTAAGCATGCACATGCATCTTTGGTAGACGCGGATGAAGTTTTCTGCAAAACCACAAGGTGTGCATGCAAATGGTGCTTTTGGCAGAACGCGCACGTGGATTTCTACCAAACGACGTGCTAAGCATGCCGATGCTGCTCTTTTTAGCACCCGCGCACGGATTTGTGCGAAAACGCGTTTTAAGCATGCACATGCATCTTTTGGTAGACGCGGATGAAGTTTTCTGCAAAACCACAAGATGTGCATGCAAATGGCGCTTTTGGCAGAACGCGCACGTGGATTTCTACCAAACGACGTGCTAAGCATGCCGATGCTGCTCTTTTTAGCACCCGCGCACGGATTCGTGCGAAAACGCGTTTTAAGCATGCACATGCATCTTTTGGTAGACGCGGATGAAGTTTTCTGCAAAACCACAAGACGTGCATGCAAATGGTGCTTTTGGCAGAACGCGCACGTGGATTTCTACCAAACGACGTGCTAAGCATGCCGATGCTGCTCTTTTTAGCACCCGCGCACGGATTTGTGCGAAAACGCGTTTTAAGCATGCACATGCATCTTTTGGTAGACGCGGATGAAGTTTTCTGCAAAACCACAAGATGTGCATGCAAATGGTGCTTTTGGCAGAACGCGCACGTGGATTTCTACCAAACGACGTGCTAAGCATGCCGATGCTGCTCTTTTTAGCACCCGCGCACGGATTTGTGCGAAAACGCGTTTTAAGCATGCACATGCATCTTTTGGTAGACGCGGATGAAGTTTTCTGCAAAACCACAAGATGTGCATGCAAATGGTGCTTTTGGCAGAACGCGCACGTGGATTTCTACCAAACGACGTGCTAAGCATGCCGATGCTGCTTTTTTTAGAACCCGCGCACGGATTTGTGCGAAAACGCGTTTTAAGCATGCACATGCATCTTTTGGTAGAAGCGGATGAAGTTTTCTGCAAAACCACAAGATGTGCATGCAAATGGTGCTTTTGGCAGAACGCGCACGTGGATTTCTACCAAACGACGTGTTAAGCATGCCGATGCTGCTCTTTTAGCACCCGCGCACGGATTTGTGCGAAAACGCGTTTTAAGCATGCACATGCATCTTTTGGTAGACGCGGATTAAGTTTTCTGCAAAACCACAAGATGTGCATTTAAATGGTGCTTTTGGCAGAACGCGCACGTGGATTTCTACCAAACGACGTGCTAAGCATGCCGATGCTGCTCTTTTTAGCACCCGCGCACGGATTTGTGCGAAAACGCGTTTTAAGCATGCACATGCATCTTTTGGTAGACGCGGATGAAGTTTTGTGCAAAACCACAAGATGTGCATGCAAATGGTGCTTTTGGCAGAACGCGCACGTGGATTTCTACCAAACGACGTGCTAAGCATGCCGATGCTGCTCTTTTTAGCACCCGCGCACGGATTTGTGCGAAAACGCGTTTTAAGCATGCACATGCATCTTTTGGTAGACGCAGATGAAGTTTTCTGCAAAACCACAAGATGTGCATGCAAATGGTGCTTTTGGCAGAACGCGCACGTGGATTTCTACCAAACGACGTGCTAAGCATGCCGATGCTGCTCTTTTTAGCACCCGCGCACGGATTTGTGCGAAAACGCGTTTTAAGCATGCACATGCATCTTTTGGTAGACGCGGATGAAGTTTTCTGCAAAACCACAAGATGTGCATGCAAATGGTGCTTTTGGCAGAACGCGCACGCGGATTTCTACCAAACGACGTGCTAAGCATGCCGATGCTCTCTTTTTAGCACCCGCGCACGGATTTGTGCGAAAACGCGTTTTAAGCATGCACATGCATCTTTTGGTAGACGCGGATGAAGTTTTCTGCAAAACCACAAGATGTGCATGCAAATGGTGCTTTTGGCAGAACGCGCACGTGGATTTCTACCAAACGACGTGCTAAGCATGCCGATGCTGCTCTTTTTAGCACCCGCGCACGGATTTGTGCGAAAACGCGTTTTAAGCATGCACATGCATCTTTTGGTAGACGCGGATGAAGTTTTCTGCAAAACCACAAGGTGTGCATGCAAATGGTGCTTTTGGCAGAACGCGCACGTGGATTTCTACCAAACGACGTGCTAAGCATGCCGATGCTGCTCTTTTTAGCACCCGCGCACGGATTTGTGCGAAAACGCGTTTTAAGCATGCACATGCATCTTTTGGTAGACGCGGATGAAGTTTTCTGCAAAACCACAAGATGTGCATGCAAATGGCGCTTTTGGCAGAACGCGCACGTGGATTTCTACCAAACGACGTGCTAAGCATGCCGATGCTGCTCTTTTTAGCACCCGCGCACGGATTTGTGCGAAAACGCGTTTTAAGCATGCACATGCATCTTTTGGTAGACGCGGATGAAGTTTTCTGCAAAACCACAAGACGTGCATGCAAATGGTACTTTTGGCAGAACGCGCACGTGGATTTCTACCAAACGACGTGCTAAGCCTGCCGATGCTGCTCTTTTTAGCACCCGCGCACGGATTTGTGCGAAAACGCGTTTTAAGCATGCACATGCATCTTTTGGTAGACGCGGATGAAGTTTTCTGCAAAACCACAAGATGTGCATGCAAATGGTGCTTTTGGCAGAACGCGCACGTAGATTTCTACCAAACGACGTGCTAAGCATGCCGATGCTGCTCTTTTTAGCACCCGCGCACGGATTTGTGCGAAAACGCGTTTTAAGCATGCACATGCATCTTTTGGAAGACGCGGATGAAGTTTTCTGCAAAACCACAAGATGTGCATGCAAATGGTGCTTTTGGCAGAACGCGCACGTGGATTTCTACCAAACGACGTGCTAAGCATGCCGATGCTGCTCTTTTTAGCACCCGCGCACGGATTTGTGCGAGAACGCGTTTTAAGCATGGACATGCATCTTTTGGTAGACGCGGATGAAGTTTTCTGCAAAACCACAAGGTGTGCATGCAAATGGTGCTTTTGGCAGAACGTGCACGTGGATTTCTACCGAACGACGTGCTAAGCATGCCGATGCTGCTCTTTTTAGCACCCGCGCACGGATTTGTGCGAAAACGCGTTTTAAGCATGCACATGCATCTTTTGGTAGACGCGGATGAAGTTTTCTGCAAAACCACAAGATGTGCATGCAAATGGTGCTTTTGGCAGAACGCGCACGTGGATTTCTACCAAACGACGTGCTAAGCATGCCGATGCTGCTCTTTTTAGCACCCGCGCACGGATTTGTGCGAAAACGCGTTTTAAGCATGCACATGCATCTTTTGGTAGACGCGGATGAAGTTTTCTGCAAAACCACAAGATGTGCATGCAAATGGCGCTTTTGGCAGAACGCGCACGTGGATTTCTACCAAACGACGTGCTAAGCATGCCGATGCTGCTCTTTTTAGCACCCGCGCACGGATTTGTGCGAAAACGCGTTTTAAGCATGCACATGCATCTTTTGGTAGACGCGGATGAAGTTTTCTGCAAAACCACAAGATGTGCATGCAAATGGTGCTTATGGCAGAACGCGCACGTGGATTTCTACCAAACGACGTGCTAAGCATGCCGATGCTGCTCTTTTTAGCACCCGCGCACGGATTGTGCGAAAACGCGTTTTAAGCATGCACATGCATCTTTTGGTAGACGCGGATGAAGTTTTCTGCTAAACCACAAGGTGTGCATGCAAATGGTGCTTTTGGCAGAACGCGCACGTGGATTTCTACCAAACGACGTGCTAAGCATGCCGATGCTGTTCTTTTTAGCACCCGCGCACGGATTTGTGCGAAAACGCGTTTTAAGCATGCACATGCATCTTTTGGTAGACGCGGATGAAGTTTTCTGCAAAACCACAAGATGTGCATGCAAATGGTGCTTTTGGCAGAACGCGCACGTGGATTTCTACCAAACGACGTGCTAAGCATGCCGATGCTGCTCTTTTTAGCACCCGCGCACGGATTTGTGCGAAAACGCGTTTTAAGCATGCAGATGCATCTTTTGGTAGACGCGGATGAAGTTTTCTGCAAAACCACAAGGTGTGCATGCAAATGGTGCTTTTGGCAGAACGCGCACGTGGATTTCTACCAAACGACGTGCTAAGCATGCCGATGCTGCTCTTTTTAGCACCCGCGCACGGATTTGTGCGAAAACGCGTTTTAAGCATGTACATGCATCTTTTGGTAGACGGGGATGAAGTTTTCTGCAAAACCACAAGATGTGCATGCAAATGGTGCTTTTGGCAGAACGCGCACGTGGATTTCTACCAAACGACGTGCTAAGCATGCCGATGCTGCTCTTTTTAGCACCCGCGCACGGATTTGTGCGAAAACGCGTTTTAAGCATGCACATGCATCTTTTGGTAGACGCGGATGAAGTTTTCTGCAAAACCACAAGATGTGCATGCAAATGCTGCGTTTGGCAGAACGCGCACGTGGATTTCTACCAAACTACGTGCTAAGCATGCCGATGCTGCTCTTTTTAGCACCCGCGCACGGATTTGTGCGAAAACACGTTTTAAGCATGCACATGCATCTTTTGGTAGACGCGGATGAAGTTTTCTGCAAAACCACAAGATGTGCATGCAAATGGTGCTTTTGGCAGAACGCGCACGTGGATTTCTACCAAACGACGTGCTAAGCATGCCGATGCTGCTCTTTTTAGCACCCGCGCACGGATTTGTGCGAAAACGCGTTTTAAGCATGCACGTGCATCTTTTGGTAGACGCGGATGAAGTTTTCTGCAAAACCACAAGATGTGCATGCAAATGGTGCTTTTGGCAGAACGCGCACGTGGATTTCTACCAAACGACGTGCTAAGCATGCCGATGCTGCTCTTTTTAGCACCCGCGCACGGATTTGTGCGAAAACGCGTTTTAAGCATGCACATGCATCTTTTGGTAGACGCGGATGAAGTTTTCTGCAAAACCACAAGATGTGCATGCAAATGGTACTTTTGGCAGAACGCGCACGTGGATTTCTACCAAACGACGTGCTAAGCATGCCGATGCTGCTCTTTTTAGCACCCGCGCACGCATTTGTGCGAAAACGCGTTTTAAGCATGCACATGCATCTTTTGGTAGACGCGGATGAAGTTTTCTGCAAAACCACAAGATGTGCATGCAAATGGTGCTTTTTGCAGAACGCGCACGTGGATTTCTACCAAACGACGTGCTGAGCATGCCGATGCTGCTCTTTTTAGCACCCGCGCACGGATTTGTGCGAAAACGCGTTTTAAGCATGCACATGCATCTTTTGGTAGACGCGGATGAAGTTTTCTGCAAAACCAGAAGATGTGCATGCAAATGGTGCTTTTGGCAGAACGCGCACGTGGATTTCTACCAAACGACATGCTAAGCATGCCGATGCTGCTCTTTTTAGCACCCGCGCACGCATTTGTGCGAAAACGCGTTTTAAGCATGCACATGCATCTTTTGGTAGACGCGGATGAAGTTTTCTGCAAAAGCACAAGATGTGCATGCAAATGGTGCTTTTTGCAGAACGCGCACGTGGATTTCTACCAAACGACGTGCTAAGCATGCCGATGCCGCTATTTTTAGCACCCGCGCACGCATTTGCGCGAAAACGCGTTTTAAGCATGCACATGCATCTTTTGGTAGACGCGGATGAAGTTTTCTGCAAAACCACAAGATGTGCATGCAAATGGTGCTTTTTGCAGAACGCGCACGTGGATTTCTACCAAACGACGTGCTAAGCATGCCGATGCTGCTCTTTTTAGCACCCGCGCACGCATTTATGCGAAAACGCGTTTTAAGCATGCACATGCATCTTTTGGTAGACGCGGATGAAGTTTTCTGCAAAACCACAAGATGTGCATGCAAATGGTGCTTTTTGCAGAACGCGCACGTGGATTTCTACCAAACGACGTGCTAAGCATGCCGATGCTGCTCTTTTTAGCACCCGCGCACGCATTTGTGCGAAAACGCGTTTTAAGCATGCACATGCATCTTTTGGTAGACGCGGATGAAGTTTTCTGCAAAACCACAAGATGTGCATGCAAATGGTGCTTTTTGCAGAACGCGCACGTGGATTTCTACCAAACGACGTGCTAAGCATGCCGATGCTGCTCTTTTTAGCACCCGCGCACGGATTTGTGCGAAAACGCGTTTTAAGCATGCACATGCATCTTTTGGTAGACGCGGATGAAGTTTTCTGCAAAACCACAAGATGTGCATGCAAATGGTGCTTTTGGCAGAACGCGCACGTAGATTTCTACCAAACGACGTGCTAATCATGCCGATGCTGCTCTTTTTAGCACCCGCGCACGCATTTGTGCGAAAACTCGTTTTAAGCATGCACATGCATCCTTTGGTAGACGCGGATGAAGTTTTCTGCAAAACCACAAGATGTGCATGCAAATGGTGCTTTTTGCAGAACGCGCACGTGGATTTCTACCAAACGACGTGCTAAGCATGCCGATGCTGCTCTTTTTAGCACCCGCGCACGCATTTGTGCGAAAACGCGTTTTAAGCATGCACATGCATCTTTTGGTAGACGCGGATGAAGTTTTCTGCAAAACCACAAGATGTGCATGCAAATGGTGCTTTTTGCAGAACGCGCACGTGGATTTCTACCAAACGACGTGCTAAGCATGCCGATGCTGCTCTTTTTAGCACCCGCGCACGGATTTGTGCGAAAACGCGTTTTAAGCATGCACATGCATCTTTTGGTAGACGCGGATGAAGTTTTCTGCAAAACCACAAGATGTGCATGCAAATGGTGCTTTTGGCAGAACGCGCACGTAGATTTCTACCAAACGACGTGCTAATCATGCCGATGCTGCTCTTTTTAGCACCCGCGCACGCATTTGTGCGAAAACTCGTTTTAAGCATGCACATGCATCCTTTGGTAGACGCGGATGAAGTTTTCTGCAAAACCACAAGATGTGCATGCAAATGGTGCTTTTTGCAGAACGCGCACGTGGATTTCTACCAAACGACGTGCTAAGCATGCCGATGCTGCTCTTTTTAGCACCCGCGCACGCATTTGTGCGAAAACGCGTTTTAAGCATGCACATGCATCTTTTGGTAGACGCGGATGAAGTTTTCTGCAAAACCACAAGATGTGCATGCAAATGGTGCTTTTTGCAGAACGCGCACGTGGATTTCTACCAAACAACGTGCTAAGCATGCCGATGCTGCTCTTTTTAGCACCCGCGCACGCATTTGTGCGAAAACGCGTTTTAAGCATGCACATGCATCTTTTGCTAGACGCGGATGAAGTTTTCTGCAAAACCACAAGATGTGCATGCGAATGGTGCTTTTTCCAGAACGCGCTCGTGGATTTCTACCAAACGACGTGCTAAGCATGCCGATGCTGCTCTTTTTACCACCCGCGCACGCATTTGTGCGAAAACGCGTTTTAAGCATGCACATGCATCTTTTGGTAGACGCGGATGAAGTTTTCTGCAAAACCACAAGATGTGCATGCAAATGGTGCTTTTTGGAGAACGCGCACGTGGATTTCTACCAAACGACGTGCTAAGCATGCCGATGCTGCTCTTTTTAGCACCCGCGCACGGATTTGTGCGAAAACGCGTTTTAAGCATGCACATGCATCTTTTGGTAGACGCGGATGAAGTTTTCTGCAAAACCACAAGATGTGCATGCAAATGGTGCTTTTGGCAGAACGCGCACGTGGATTTCTACCAAACGACGTGCTAAGCTTGCCGATGCTGCTCTTTTTAGCACCCGCGCACGGATTTGTGCGAAAACGCGTTTTAAGCAGGCACATGCATCTTTTGGTAGACGCGGATGAAGTTTTCTGCAAAACCACAAGATGTGCATGCAAATGGTGCTTTTTGCAGAACGCGCACGTGGATTTCTACCAAAAGACGGGTTAAGCATGCCGATGCTGCTCTTTTTAGCACCCGCGCACGGATTTGTGCGAAAACGCGTTTTAAGCATGCACATGCATCTTTTGGTAGACGCGGATGACGTTTTCTGCAAAACCACAAGTTGTGCATGCAAATGGTGCTTTTTGCAGAACGCGCTCGTGGATTTCTACCAAACGACGTGCTAAGCATGCCGATGCTGCTCTTTTTACCACCCGCGCACGCATTTGTGCGAAAACGCGTTTTAAGCATGCACATGCATCTTTTGGTAGACGCGGATGAAGTTTTCTGCAAAACCACAAGATGTGCATGCAAATGGTGCTTTTTGCAGAACGCGCACGTGGATTTCTACCAAACGACGTGCTAAGCATGCCGATGCTGCTCTTTTTAGCACCCGCGCATGGATTTGTGCGAAAACGCGTTTTAAGCATGCACATGCATCTTTTGGTAGACGCGGATGAAGTTTTCTGCAAAACCACAAGATGTGCATGCAAATGGTGCTTTTGGCAGAACGCGCACGTGGATTTCTACCAAACGACGTGCTAAGCTTGCCGATGCTGCTCTTTTTAGCACCCGCGCACGGATTTGTGCGAAAACGCGTTTTAAGCATGCACATGCATCTTTTGGTAGACGCGGATGAAGTTTTCTGCAAAACCACAAGATGTGCATGCAAATGGTGCTTTTTGCAGAACGCGCACGTGGATTTCTACCAAACGACGTGCTAAGCATGCCGATGCTGCTCTTTTTAGCACCCGCGCACGGATTTGTGCGAAAACGCGTTTTAAGCATGCACATGCATCTTTTGGTAGACGCGGATGAAGTTTTCTGCAAAACCACAAGATGTGCATGCAAATGGTGCTTTTGGCAGAACGCGCACGTGGATTTCTACCAAACGACGTGCTAAGCATGCCGATGCTGCTCTTTTTAGCACCCGCGCACGGATTTGTGCGAAAACGCGTTTTAAGCATGCACATGCATCTTTTGGTAGACGCGGATGAAGTTTTCTGCAAAACCACAAGATGTGCATGCAAATGGTGCTTTTGGCAGAACGCGCACGTGGATTTCTACCAAACGACATGCTAAGCATGCCGATGCTGCTCTTTTTAGCACCCGCGCACGCATTTGCGCGAAAACGCGTTTTAAGCATGCACATGCATCTTTTGGTAGACGCGGATGAAGTTTTCTGCAAAACCACAAGATGTGCATGCAAATGGTGCTTTTTGCAGAACGCGCACGTGGATTTCTACCAAACGACGTGCTAAGCATGCCGATGCTGCTCTTTTTAGCACCCGCGCACGCATTTGTGCGAAAACGCGTTTTAAGCATGCACATGCATCTTTTGGTAGACGCGGATGAAGTTTTCTGCAAAACCACAAGATGTGCATGCAAATGGTGCTTTTTGCAGAACGCGCTCGTGGATTTCTACCAAACGACGTGCTAAGCATGCCGATGCTGCTCTTTTTACCACCCGCGCACGCATTTGTGCGAAAACGCGTTTTAAGCATGCACATGCATCTTTTGGTAGACGCGGATGAAGTTTTCTGCAAAACCACAAGATGTGCATGCAAATGGTGCTTTTTGCAGAACGCGCACGTGGATTTCTACCAAACGACGTGCTAAGCATGCCGATGCTGCTCTTTTTAGCACCCGCGCATGGATTTGTGCGAAAACGCGTTTTAAGCATGCACATGCATCTTTTGGTAGACGCGGATGAAGTTTTCTGCAAAACCACAAGATGTGCATGCAAATGGTGCTTTTGGCAGAACGCGCACGTGGATTTCTACCAAACGACGTGCTAAGCTTGCCGATGCTGCTCTTTTTAGCACCCGCGCACGGATTTGTGCGAAAACGCGTTTTAAGCATGCACATGCATCTTTTGGTAGACGCGGATGAAGTTTTCTGCAAAACCACAAGATGTGCATGCAAATGGTGCTTTTTGCAGAACGCGCACGTGGATTTCTACCAAACGACGTGCTAAGCATGCCGATGCTGCTCTTTTTAGCACCCGCGCACGGATTTGTGCGAAAACGCGTTTTAAGCATGCACATGCATCTTTTGGTAGACGCGGATGAAGTTTTCTGCAAAACCACAAGATGTGCATGCAAATGGTGCTTTTGGCAGAACGCGCACGTGGATTTCTACCAAACGACGTGCTAAGCTTGCCGATGCTGCTCTTTTTAGCACCCGCGCACGGATTTGTGCGAAAACGCGTTTTAAGCATGCACATGCATCTTTTGGTAGACGCGGATGAAGTTTTCTGCAAAACCACAAGATGTGCATGCAAATGGTGCTTTTGGCAGAACGCGCACGTGGATTTCTACCAAACGACGTGCTAAGCATGCCGATGCTGCTCTTTTTAGCACCCGCGCACGGATTTGTGCGAAAACGCGTTTTAAGCATGCACATGCATCTTTTGGTAGACGCGGATGAAGTTTTCTGCAAAACCACAAGATGTGCATGCAAATGGTGCTTTTGGCAGAACGCGCACGTGGATTTCTACCAAACGACATGCTAAGCATGCCGATGCTGCTCTTTTTAGCACCCGCGCACGCATTTGCGCGAAAACGCGTTTTAAGCATGCACATGCATCTTTTGGTAGACGCGGATGAAGTTTTCTGCAAAACCACAAGATGTGCATGCAAATGGTGCTTTTTGCAGAACGCGCACGTGGATTTCTACCAAACGACGTGCTAAGCATGCCGATGCTGCTCTTTTTAGCACCCGCGCACGCATTTGTGCGAAAACGCGTTTTAAGCATGCACATGCATCTTTTGGTAGACGCGGATGAAGTTTCCTGCAAAACCACAAGATGTGCATGCAAATGGTGCTTTTTGCAGAACGCGCACGTGGATTTCTACCAAACGACGTGCTAAGCATGCCGATGCTGCTCTTTTTAGCACCCGCGCACGCATTTGTGCGAAAACGCGTTTTAAGCATGCACATGCATCTTTTGGTAGACGCGGATGAAGTTTTCTGCAAAACCACAAGATGTGCATGCAAATGGTGCTTTTTGCAGAACGCGCACGTGGATTTCTACCAAACGACGTGCTAAGCATGCCGATGCTGCTCTTTTTAGCACCCGTGCACAGATTTGTGCGAAAATGCGTTTTAAGCATGCACATGCATCTTTTGGTAGACGCGGATGAAGTTTTCTGCAAAACCACAAGATGTGCATGCAAATGGTGCTTTTGGCAGAACGCGCACGTAGATTTCTACCAAACGACGTGCTAATCATGCCGATGCTGCTCTTTTTAGCACCCGCGCACGCATTTGTGCGAAAACTCGTTTTAAGCATGCACATGCATCCTTTGGTAGACGCGGATGAAGTTTTCTGCAAAACCACAAGATGTGCATGCAAATGGTGCTTTTTGCAGAACGCGCACGTGGATTTCTACCAAACGACGTGCTAAGCATGCCGATGCTGCTCTTTTTAGCACCCGCGCACGCATTTGTGCGAAAACGCGTTTTAAGCATGCACATGCATCTTTTGGTAGACGCGGATGAAGTTTTCTGCAAAACCACAAGATGTGCATGCAAATGGTGCTTTTTGCAGAACGCGCACGTGGATTTCTACCAAACAACGTGCTAAGCATGCCGATGCTGCTCTTTTTAGCACCCGCGCACGCATTTGTGCGAAAACGCGTTTTAGGCATGCACATGCATCTTTTGGTAGACGCGGATGAAGTTTTCTGCAAAACCACAAGATGTGCATGCGAATGGTGCTTTTTGCAGAACGCGCTCGTGGATTTCTACCAAACGACGTGCTAAGCATGCCGATGCTGCTCTTTTTACCACCCGCGCACGCATTTGTGCGAAAACGCGTTTTAAGCATGCACATGCATCTTTTGGTAGACGCGGATGAAGTTTTCTGCAAAACCACAAGATGTGCATGCAAATGGTGCTTTTTGCAGAACGCGCACGTGGATTTCTACCAAACGACGTGCTAAGCATGCCGATGCTGCTCTTTTTAGCACCCGCGCACGGATTTGTGCGAAAACGCGTTTTAAGCATGCACATGCATCTTTTGGTAGACGCGGATGAAGTTTTCTGCAAAACCACAAGATGTGCATGCAAATGGTGCTTTTGGCAGAACGCGCACGTGGATTTCTACCAAACGACGTGCTAAGCATGCCGATGCTGCTCTTTTTAGCACCCGCGCACGCATTTGTGCGAAAACGCGTTTTAAGCATGCACATGCATCTTTTGGTAGACGCGGATGAAGTTTTCTGCAAAACCACAAGATGTGCATGCAAATGGTGCTTTTTGCAGAACGCGCTCGTGGATTTCTACCAAACGACGTGCTAAGCATGCCGATGCTGCTCTTTTTAGCACCCGCGCACGCATTTGTGCGAAAACGCGTTTTAAGCATGCACATGCATCTTTTGGTAGACGCGGATGAAGTTTTCTGCAAAACCACAAGATGTGCATGCAAATGGTGCTTTTTGCAGAACGCGCACGTGGATTTCTACCAAACGACGTGCTAAGCATGCCGATGCTGCTCTTTTTAGCACCCGCGCACGGATTTGTGCGAAAATGCGTTTTAAGCATGCACATGCATCTTTTGGTAGACGCGGATGACGTTTTCTGCAAAACCACAAGATGTGCATGCAAATGGTGCTTTTTGCAGAACGCGCACGTGGATTTCTACCAAACGACGTGCTAAGCATGCCGATGCTGCTCTTTTTAGCACCCGCGCACGGATTTGTGCGAAAACGCGTTTTAAGCATGCACATGCATCTTTTGGTAGACGCGGATGAAGTTTTCTGCAAAACCACAAGATGTGCATGCAAATGGTGCTTTTGGCAGAACGCGCACGTGGATTTCTACCAAACGACGTGCTAAGCTTGCCGATGCTGCTCTTTTTAGCACCCGCGCACGGATTTGTGCGAAAACGCGTTTTAAGCATGCACATGCATCTTTTGGTAGACGCGGATGAAGTTTTCTGCAAAACCACAAGATGTGCATGCAAATGGTGCTTTTTGCAGAACGCGCACGTGGATTTCTACCAAACGACGTGCTAAGCATGCCGATGCTGCTCTTTTTAGCACCCGCGCACGGATTTGTGCGAAAACGCGTTTTAAGCATGCACATGCATCTTTTGGTAGACGCGGATGAAGTTTTCTGCAAAACCACAAGATGTGCATGCAAATGGTGCTTTTGGCAGAACGCGCACGTGGATTTCTACCAAACGACGTGCTAAGCTTGCCGATGCTGCTCTTTTTAGCACCCGCGCACGGATTTGTGCGAAAACGCGTTTTAAGCATGCACATGCATCTTTTGGTAGACGCGGATGAAGTTTTCTGCAAAACCACAAGATGTGCATGCAAATGGTGCTTTTGGCAGAACGCGCACGTGGATTTCTACCAAACGACGTGCTAAGCATGCCGATGCTGCTCTTTTTAGCACCCGCGCACGGATTTGTGCGAAAACGCGTTTTAAGCATGCACATGCATCTTTTGGTAGACGCGGATGAAGTTTTCTGCAAAACCACAAGATGTGCATGCAAATGGTGCTTTTGGCAGAACGCGCACGTGGATTTCTACCAAACGACATGCTAAGCATGCCGATGCTGCTCTTTTTAGCACCCGCGCACGCATTTGTGCGAAAACGCGTTTTAAGCATGCACATGCATCTTTTGGTAGACGCGGATGAAGTTTTCTGCAAAAGCACAAGATGTGCATGCAAATGGTGCTTTTTTCAGAACGCGCACGTGGATTTCTACCAAACGACGTGCTAAGCATGCCGATGCCGCTATTTTTAGCACCCGCGCACGCATTTGCGCGAAAACGCGTTTTAAGCATGCACATGCATCTTTTGGTAGACGCGGATGAAGTTTTCTGCAAAACCACAAGATGTGCATGCAAATGGTGCTTTTTGCAGAACGCGCACGTGGATTTCTACCAAACGACGTGCTAAGCATGCCGATGCTGCTCTTTTTAGCACCCGCGCCCGCATTTGTGCGAAAACGCGTTTTAAGCATGCACATGCATCTTTTGGTAGGCGCGGATGAAGTTTTCTGCAAAACCACAACATGTGCATGCAAATGGTGCTTTTTGCAGAACGCGCACGTGGATTTCTACAAAACGACGTGCTAAGCATGCCGATGCTGCTCTTTTTAGCACCCGCGCACGCATTTGTGCGAAAACGCGTTTTAAGCATGCACATGCATCTTTTGGTAGACGCGGATGAAGTTTTCTGCAAAACCACAAGATGTGCATGCAAATGGTGCTTTTTGCAGAACGCGCACGTGGATTTCTACCAAACGACGTGCTAAGCATGCCGATGCTGCTCTTTTTAGCACCCGCGCACGGATTTGTGCGAAAACGCGTTTTAAGCATGCACATGCATCTTTTGGTAGACGCGGATGAAGTTTTCTGCAAAACCACAAGATGTGCATGCAAATGGTGCTTTTTGCAGAACGCGCACGTGGATTTCTACCAAACGACGTGCTAAGCATGCCGATGCTGCTCTTTTTAGCACCCGCGCACGCATTTGTGCGAAAACGCGTTTTAAGCATGCACATGCATCTTTTGGTAGACGCGGATGAAGTTTTCTGCAAAACCACAAGATGTGCATGCAAATGGTGCTTTTTGCAGAACGCGCACGTGGATTTCTACCAAACGACGGGCTAAGCATGCCGATGCTGCTCTTTTTAGCACCCGCGCACGGATTTGTGCGAAAACGCGTTTTAAGCATGCACATGCATCTTTTAGTAGACGCGGATGAAGTTTTCTGCAAAACCACAAGATGTGCATGCAAATGGTGCTTTTGGCAGAACGCGCACGTGGATTTCTACCAAACGACGTGCTAAGCATGCCGATGCTGCTCTTTTTAGCACCCGCGCACGCATTTGTGCGAAAACGCGTTTTAAGCATGCACATGCATCTTTTGGTAGACGCGGATGAAGTTTTCTGCAAAACCACAAGATGTGCATGCAAATGGTGCTTTTGGCAGAACGCGCACGTGGATTTCTACCAAACGACGTGCTAAGCATGCCGATGCTGCTCTTTTTAGCACCCGCGCACGCATTTGTGCGAAAACGCGTTTTAAGCATGCACATGCATCTTTTGGTAGACGCGGATGAAGTTTTCTGCAAAACCACAATATGTGCATGCAAATGGTGCTTTTGGCAGAACGCGCACGTGGATTTCTACCAAACGACGTGCTAAGCATGCCGATGCTGCTCTTTTTAGCACCCGCGCACGGATTTGTGCGAAAACGCGTTTTAAGCATGCACATGCATCTTTTGGTAGACGCGGATGAAGTTTTCTGCAAAACCACAAGATGTGCATGCAAATGGTGCTTTTTGCAGAACGCGCACGTGGATTTCTACCAAACAACGTGCTAAGCATGCCGATGCTGCTCTTTTTAGCACCCGCGCACGCATTTGTGCGAAAACGCGTTTTAAGCATGCACATGCATCTTTTGGTAGACGCGGATGAAGTTTTCTGCAAAACCACAAGATGTGCATGCGAATGGTGCTTTTTGCAGAACGCGCTCGTGGATTTCTACCAAACGACGTGCTAAGCATGCCGATGCTGCTCTTTTTACCACCCGCGCACGCATTTGTGCGAAAACGCGTTTTAAGCATGCACATGCATCTTTTGGTAGACGCGGATGAAGTTTTCTGCAAAACCACAAGATGTGCATGCAAATGGTGCTTTTTGCAGAACGCGCACGTGGATTTCTACCAAACGACGTGCTAAGCATGCCGATGCTGCTCTTTTTAGCACCCGCGCACGGATTTGTGCGAAAACGCGTTTTAAGCATGCACATGCATCTTTTGGTAGACGCGGATGAAGTTTTCTGCAAAACCACAAGATGTGCATGCAAATGGTGCTTTTGGCAGAACGCGCACGTGGATTTCTACCAAACGACGTGCTAAGCTTGCCGATGCTGCTCTTTTTAGCACCCGCGCACGGATTTGTGCGAAAACGCGTTTTAAGCATGCACATGCATCTTTTGGTAGACGCGGATGAAGTTTTCTGCAAAACCACAAGATGTGCATGCAAATGGTGCTTTTGGCAGAACGCGCACGTGGATTTCTACCAAACGACGTGCTAAGCATGCCGATGCTGCTCTTTTTAGCACCCGCGCACGGATTTGTGCGAAAACGCGTTTTAAGCATGCACATGCATCTTTTGGTAGACGCGGATGAAGTTTTCTGCAAAACCACAAGATGTGCATGCAAATGGTGCTTTTGGCAGAACGCGCACGTGGATTTCTACCAAACGACATGCTAAGCATGCCGATGCTGCTCTTTTTAGCACCCGCGCACGCATTTGCGCGAAAACGCGTTTTAAGCATGCACATGCATCTTTTGGTAGACGCGGATGAAGTTTTCTGCAAAACCAGAAGATGTGCATGCAAATGGTGCTTTTTGCAGAACGCGCACGTGGATTTCTACCAAACGACGTGCTAAGCATGCCGATGCTGCTCTTTTTAGCACCCGCGCACGCATTTGTGCGAAAACGCGTTTTAAGCATGCACATGCATCTTTTGGTAGACGCGGATGAAGTTTTCTGCAAAACCACAAGATGTGCATGCAAATGGTGCTTTTTGCAGAACGCGCACGTGGATGTCTACCAAACGACGTGCTAAGCATGCCGATGCTGCTCTTTTTAGCACCCGCGCACGCATTTGTGCGAAAACGCGTTTTAAGCATGCACATGCATATTTTGGTAGACGCGGATGAAGTTTTCTGCAAAACCACAAGATGTGCATGCAAATGGTGCTTTTTGCAGAACGCGCACGTGGATTTCTACCAAACGACGTGCTAAGCATGCCGATGCTGCTCTTTTTAGCACCCGCGCACAGATTTGTGCGAAAACGCGTTTTAAGCATGCACATGCATCTTTTGGTAGACGCGGATGAAGTTTTCTGCAAAACCACAAGATGTGCATGCAAATGGTGCTTTTGGCAGAACGCGCACGTAGATTTCTACCAAACGACGTGCTAATCATGCCGATGCTGCTCTTTTTAGCACCCGCGCACGCATTTGTGCGAAAACTCGTTTTAAGCATGCACATGCATCCTTTGGTAGACGCGGATGAAGTTTTCTGCAAAACCACAAGATGTGCATGCAAATGGTGCTTTTTGCAGAACGCGCACGTGGATTTCTACCAAACGACGTGCTAAGCATGCCGATGCTGCTCTTTTTAGCACCCGCGCACGCATTTGTGCGAAAACGCGTTTTAAGCATGCACATGCATCTTTTGGTAGACGCGGATGAAGTTTTCTGCAAAACCACAAGATGTGCATGCAAATGGTGCTTTTTGCAGAACGCGCACGTGGATTTCTACCAAACAACGTGCTAAGCATGCCGATGCTGCTCTTTTTAGCACCCGCGCACGCATTTGTGCGAAAACGCGTTTTAGGTATGCACATGCATCTTTTGGTAGACGCGGATGAAGTTTTCTGCAAAACCACAAGATGTGCATGCGAATGGTGCTTTTTGCAGAACGCGCTCGTGGATTTCTACCAAACGACGTGCTAAGCATGCCGATGCTGCTCTTTTTACCACCCGCGCACGCATTTGTGCGAAAACGCGTTTTAAGCATGCACATGCATCTTTTGGTAGACGCGGATGAAGTTTTCTGCAAAACCACAAGCTGTGCATGCAAATGGTGCTTTTTGCAGAACGCGCACGTGGATTTCTACCAAACGACGTGCTAAGCATGCCGATGCTGCTCTTTTTAGCACCCGCGCACGGATTTGTGCGAAAACGCGTTTTAAGCATGCACATGCATCTTTTGGTAGACGCGGATGAAGTTTTCTGCAAAACCACAAGATGTGCATGCAAATGGTGCTTTTGGCAGAACGCGCACGTGGATTTCTACCAAACGACGTGCTAAGCATGCCGATGCTGCTCTTTTTAGCACCCGCGCACGCATTTGTGCGAAAACGCGTTTTAAGCATGCACATGCATCTTTTGGTAGACGCGGATGAAGTTTTCTGCAAAACCACAAGATGTGCATGCAAATGGTGCTTTTTGCAGAACGCGCTCGTGGATTTCTACCAAACGACGTGCTAAGCATGCCGATGCTGCTCTTTTTAGCACCCGCGCACGCATTTGTGCGAAAACGCGTTTTAAGCATGCACATGCATCTTTTGGTAGACGCGGATGAAGTTTTCTGCAAAACCACAAGATGTGCATGCAAATGGTGCTTTTTGCAGAACGCGCACGTGGATTTCTACCAAACGACGTGCTAAGCATGCCGATGCTGCTCTTTTTAGCACCCGCGCACGGATTTGTGCGAAAATGCGTTTTAAGCATGCACATGCATCTTTTGGTAGACGCGGATGACGTTTTCTGCAAAACCACAAGTTGTGCATGCAAATGGTGCTTTTTGCAGAACGCGCTCGTGGATTTCTACCAAACGACGTGCTAAGCATGCCGATGCTGCTCTTTTTATCACCCGCGCACGCATTTGTGCGAAAACGCGTTTTAAGCATGCACATGCATCTTTTGGTAGACGCGGATGAAGTTTTCTGCAAAACCACAAGATGTGCATGCAAATGGTGCTTTTTGCAGAACGCGCACGTGGATTTCTACCAAACGACGTGCTAAGCATGCCGATGCTGCTCTTTTTAGCACCCGCGCACGGATTTGTGCGAAAACGCGTTTTAAGCATGCACATGCATCTTTTGGTAGACGCGGATGAAGTTTTCTGCAAAACCACAAGATGTGCATGCAAATGGTGCTTTTGGCAAAACGCGCACGTGGATTTCTACCAAACGACGTGCTAAGCTTGCCGATGCTGCTCTTTTTAGCACCCGCGCACGGATTTGTGCGAAAACGCGTTTTAAGCATGCACATGCATCTTTTGGTAGACGCGGATGAAGTTTTCTGCAAAACCACAAGATGTGCATGCAAATGGTGCTTTTTGCAGAACGCGCACGTGGATTTCTACCAAACGACGTGCTAAGCATGCCGATGCTGTTCTTTTTAGCACCCGCGCACGGATTTGTGCGAAAACGCGTTTTAAGCATGCACATGCATCTTTTGGTAGACGCGGATGAAGTTTTCTGCAAAACCACAAGATGTGCATGCAAATGGTGCTTTTGGCAGAACGCGCACGTGGATTTCTACCAAACGACGTGCTAAGCTTGCCGATGCTGCTCTTTTTAGCACCCGCGCACGGATTTGTGCGAAAACGCGTTTTAAGCATGCACATGCATCTTTTGGTAGACGCGGATGAAGTTTTCTGCAAAACCACAAGATGTGCATGCAAATGGTGCTTTTGGCAGAACGCGCACGTGGATTTCTACCAAACGACGTGCTAAGCATGCCGATGCTGCTCTTTTTAGCACCCGCGCACGGATTTGTGCGAAAACGCGTTTTAAGCATGCACATGCATCTTTTGGTAGACGCGGATGAAGTTTTCTGCAAAACCACAAGATGTGCATGCAAATGGTGCTTTTGGCAGAACGCGCACGTGGATTTCTACCAAACGACATGCTAAGCATGCCGATGCTGCTCTTTTTAGCACCCGCGCACGCATTTGTGCGAAAACGCGTTTTAAGCATGCACATGCATCTTTTGGTAGACGCGGATGAAGTTTTCTGCAAAAGCACAAGATGTGCATGCAAATGGTGCTTTTTGCAGAACGCGCACGTGGATTTCTACCAAACGACGTGCTAAGCATGCCGATGCCGCTATTTCTAGCACCCGCGCACGCATTTGCGCGAAAACGCGTTTTAAGCATGCACATGCATCTTTTGGTAGACGGGGATGAAGTTTTCTGCAAAACCACAAGATGTGCATGCAAATGGTGCTTTTTGCAGAACGCGCACGTGGATTTCTACCAAACGACGTGCTAAGCATGCCGATGCTGCTCTTTTTAGCACCCGCGCCCGCATTTGTGCGAAAACGCGTTTTAAGCATGCACATGCATCTTTTGGTAGGCGCGGATGAAGTTTTCTGCAAAACCACAACATGTGCATGCAAATGGTGCTTTTTGCAGAACGCGCACGTGGATTTCTACCAAACGACGTGCTAAGCATGCCGATGCTGCTCTTTTTAGCACCCGCGCACGCATTTGTGCGAAAACGCGTTTTAAGCATGCACATGCATCTTTTGGTAGACGCGGATGAAGTTTTCTGCAAAACCACAAGATGTGCATGCAAATGGTGCTTTTTGCAGAACGCGCACGTGGATTTCTACCAAACGACGTGCTAAGCATGCCGATGCTGCTCTTTTTAGCACCCGCGCACGGATTTGTGCGAAAACGCGTTTTAAGCATGCACATGCATCTTTTGGTAGACGCGGATGAAGTTTTCTGCAAAACCACAAGATGTGCATGCAAATGGTGCTTTTTGCAGAACGCGCACGTGGATTTCTACCAAACGACGTGCTAAGCATGCCGATGCTGCTCTTTTTAGCACCCGCGCACGCATTTGTGCGAAAACGCGTTTTAAGCATGCACATGCATCTTTTGGTAGACGCGGATGAAGTTTTCTGCAAAACCACAAGATGTGCATGCAAATGGTGCTTTTTGCAGAACGCGCACGTGGATTTCTACCAAACGACGGGCTAAGCATGCCGATGCTGCTCTTTTTAGCACCCGCGCACGGATTTGTGCGAAAACGCGTTTTAAGCATGCACATGCATCTTTTGGTAGACGCGGATGAAGTTTTCTGCAAAACCACAAGATGTGCATGCAAATGGTGCTTTTGGCAGAACGCGCACGTGGATTTCTACCAAACGACGTGCTAAGCATGCCGATGCTGCTCTTTTTAGCACCCGCGCACGCATTTGTGCGAAAACGCGTTTTAAGCATGCACATGCATCTTTTGGTAGACGCGGATGAAGTTTTCTGCAAAACCACAAGATGTGCATGCAAATGGTGCTTTTGGCAGAACGCGCACGTGGATTTCTACCAAACGACGTGCTAAGCATGCCGATGCTGCTCTTTTTAGCACCCGCGCACGCATTTGTGCGAAAACGCGTTTTAAGCATGCACATGCATCTTTTGGTAGACGCGGATGAAGTTTTCTGCAAAACCACAAGATGTGCATGCAAATGGTGCTTTTGGCAGAACGCGCACGTGGATTTCTACCAAACGACGTGCTAAGCATGCCGATGCTGCTCTTTTTAGCACCCGCACACGGATTTGTGCGAAAACGCGTTTTAAGCATGCACATGCATCTTTTGGTAGACGCGGATGAAGTTTTCTGCAAAACCACAAGATGTGCATGCAAATGGTGCTTTTGGCAGAACGCGCACGTGGATTTCTACCAAACGACGTGCTAAGCATGCCGATGCTGCTCTTTTTAGCACCCGCGCACGCATTTGTGCGAAAACGCGTTTTAAGCATGCACATGCATCTTTTGGTAGACGCGGATGAAGTTTTCTGCAAAACCACAACATGTGCATGCAAAAGGTGCTTTTTGCAGAACGCGCACGTGGATTTCTACCAAACGACGTGCTAAGCATGCCGATGCTGCTCTTTTTAGCACCCGCGCACGCATTTGTGCGAAAACGCGTTTTAAGCATGCACATGCATCTTTTGGTAGACGCGGATGAAGTTTTCTGCAAAACCACAAGATGTGCATGCAAATGGTGCTTTTTGCAGAACGCGCACGTGGATTTCTACCAAACGATGTGCTAAGCTTGCCGATGCTGCTCTTTTTAGCACCCGCGCACGGATTTGTGCGAAAACGCGTTTTAAGCATGCACATGCATCTTTTGGTAGACGCGGATGAAGTTTTCTGCAAAACCACAAGATGTGCATGCAAATGGTGCTTTTGGCAGAACGCGCACGTGGATTTCTACCAAACGACGTGCTAAGCATGCCGATGCTGCTCTTTTTAGCACCCGCGCACGCATTTGTGCGAAAACGCGTTTTAAGCATGCACATGCATCTTTTGGTAGACGCGGATGAAGTTTTCTGCAAAACCACAAGATGTGCATGCAAATGGTGCTTTTTGCAGAACGCGCACGTGGATTTCTACCAAACGACGTGCTAAGCATGCCGATGCTGCTCTTTTTAGCACCCGCGCACGGATTTGTGCGAAAACGCGTTTTAAGCATGCACATGCATCTTTTGGTAGACGCGGATGAAGTTTTCTGCAAAACCACAAGATGTGCATGCAAATGGTGCTTTTGGCAGAACGCGCACGTAGATTTCTACCAAACGACGTGCTAATCATGCCGATGCTGCTCTTTTTAGCACCCGCGCACGCATTTGTGCGAAAACTCGTTTTAAGCATGCACATGCATCCTTTGGTAGACGCGGATGAAGTTTTCTGCAAAACCACAAGATGTGCATGCAAATGGTGCTTTTTGCAGAACGCGCACGTGGATTTCTACCAAACGACGTGCTAAGCATGCCGATGCTGCTCTTTTTAGCACCCGCGCACGCATTTGTGCGAAAACGCGTTTTAAGCATGCACATGCATCTTTTGGTAGACGCGGAAGAAGATTTCTGCAAAACCACAAGATGTGCATGCAAATGTTGCTTTTTGCAGAACGCGCACGTGGATTTCTACCAAACAACGTGCTAAGCATGCCGATGCTGCTCTTTTTAGCACCCGCGCACGCATTTGTGCGAAAACGCGTTTTAAGCATGCACATGCATCTTTTGGTAGACGCGGATGAAGTTTTCTGCAAAACCACAAGATGTGCATGCGAATGGTGCTTTTTGCAGAACGCGCACGTGGATTTCTACCAAACGACGTGCTAAGCATGCCGATGCTGCTCTTTTTAGCACCCGCGCACGGATTTGTGCGAAAACGCGTTTTAAGCATGCACATGCATCTTTTGGTAGACGCGGATGAAGTTTTCTGCAAAACCACAAGATGTGCATGCAAATGGTGCTTTTGGCAGAACGCGCACGTGGATTTCTACCAAACGACGTGCTAAGCATGCCGATGCTGCTCTTTTTAGCACCCGCGCACGCATTTGTGCGAAAACGCGTTTTAAGCATGCACATGCATCTTTTGGTAGACGCGGATGAAGTTTTCTGCAAAACCACAAGATGTGCATGCAAATGGTGCTTTTTGCAGAACGCGCTCGTGGATTTCTACCAAACGACGTGCTAAGCATGCCGATGCTGCTCTTTTTAGCACCCGCGCACGCATTTGTGCGAAAACGCGTTTTAAGCATGCACATGCATCTTTTGGTAGACGCGGATGAAGTTTTCTGCAAAACCACAAGATGTGCATGCAAATGGTGCTTTTTGCAGAACGCGCACGTGGATTTCTACCAAACGATGTGCTAAGCTTGCCGATGCTGCTCTTTTTAGCACCCGCGCACGGATTTGTGCGAAAACGCGTTTTAAGCATGCACATGCATCTTTTGGTAGACGCGGATGAAGTTTTCTGCAAAACCGCAAGATGTGCATGCAAATGGTGCTTTTGGCAGAACGCGCACGTGGATTTCTACCAAACGACGTGCTAAGCATGCCGATGCTGCTCTTTTTAGCACCCGCGCACGCATTTGTGCGAAAACGCGTTTTAAGCATGCACATGCATCTTTTGGTAGACGCGGATGAAGTTTTCTGCAAAACCACAAGATGTGCATGCAAATGGTGCTTTTTGCAGAACGCGCACGTGGATTTCTACCAAACGACGTGCTAAGCATGCCGATGCTGCTCTTTTTAGCACCCGCGCACGGATTTGTGCGAAAACGCGTTTTAAGCATGCACATGCATCTTTTGGTAGACGCGGATGAAGTTTTCTGCAAAACCACAAGATGTGCATGCAAATGGTGCTTTTGGCAGAACGCGCACGTAGATTTCTACCAAACGACGTGCTAATCATGCCGATGCTGCTCTTTTTAGCACCCGCGAACGCATTTGTGCGAAAACTCGTTTTAAGCATGCACATGCATCCTTTGGTAGACGCGGATGAAGTTTTCTGCAAAACCACAAGATGTGCATGCAAATGGTGCTTTTTGCAGAACGCGCACGTGGATTTCTACCAAAC
The DNA here is from genome assembly GCF_023375885.2 of Dermacentor andersoni. Classification (NCBI taxonomy): domain Eukaryota; kingdom Metazoa; phylum Arthropoda; class Arachnida; order Ixodida; family Ixodidae; genus Dermacentor; species Dermacentor andersoni. The sequence continues at coordinate 14,144 of NW_027315069.1, read as the reverse complement.
GACGTGCTAAGCATGCCGATGCTGCTCTTTTTAGCACCCGCGCACGCATTTGTGCGAAAACGCGTTTTAAGCATGCACATGCATCTTTTGGTAGACGCGGATGAAGTTTTCTGCAAAACCACAAGATGTGCATGCAAATGGTGCTTTTTGCAGAACGCGCACGTGGATTTCTACCAAACAACGTGCTAAGCATGCCGATGCTGCTCTTTTTAGCACCCGCGCACGCATTTGTGCGAAAACGCGTTTTAAGCATGCACATGCATCTTTTGGTAGACGCGGATGAAGTTTTCTGCAAAACCACAAGATGTGCATGCGAATGGTGCTTTTTGCAGAACGCGCACGTGGATTTCTACCAAACGACGTGCTAAGCATGCCGATGCTGCTCTTTTTAGCACCCGCGCACGGATTTGTGCGAAAACGCGTTTTAAGCATGCACATGCATCTTTTGGTAGACGCGGATGAAGTTTTCTGCAAAACCACAAGATGTGCATGCAAATGGTGCTTTTGGCAGAACGCGCACGTGGATTTCTACCAAACGACGTGCTAAGCATGCCGATGCTGCTCTTTTTAGCACCCGCGCACGCATTTGTGCGAAAACGCGTTTTAAGCATGCACATGCATCTTTTGGTAGACGCGGATGAAGTTTTCTGCAAAACCACAAGATGTGCATGCAAATGGTGCTTTTTGCAGAACGCGCTCGTGGATTTCTACCAAACGACGTGCTAAGCATGCCGATGCTGCTCTTTTTAGCACCCGCGCACGCATTTGTGCGAAAACGCGTTTTAAGCATGCACATGCATCTTTTGGTAGACGCGGATGAAGTTTTCTGCAAAACCACAAGATGTGCATGCAAATGGTGCTTTTTGCAGAACGCGCACGTGGATTTCTACCAAACGACGTGCTAAGCATGCCGATGCTGCTCTTTTTAGCACGCGCGCACGGATTTGTGCGAAAACGCGTTTTAAGCATGCACTTGCATCTTTTGGTAGACGCGGATGAAGTTTTCTGAAAAACCACAAGATGTGCATGCAAATGGTGCTTTTGGCAGAACGCGCACGTGGATTTCTACCAAACGACGTGCTAAGCATGCCGATGCTGCTCTTTTTAGCACCCGCGCACGGATTTGTGCGAAAACGCGTTTTAAGCATGCACATGCATCTTTTGGTAGACGCGGATGAAGTTTTCTGCAAAACCACAAGATGTGCATGCAAATGGTGCTTTTGGCAGAACGCGCACGTGGATTTCTACCAAACGACGTGCTAAGCATGCCGATGCTGCTCTTTTTAGCACCCGCGCACGCATTTGTGCGAAAACGCGTTTTAAGCATGCACATGCATCTTTTGGTAGACGCGGATGAAGTTTTCTGCAAAACCACAAGATGTGCATGCAAATGGTGCTTTTTGCAGAACGCGCTCGTGGATTTCTACCAAACGACGTGCTAAGCATGCCGATGCTGCTCTTTTTAGCACCCGCGCACGCATTTGTGCGAAAACGCGTTTTAAGCATGCACATGCATCTTTTGGTAGACGCGGATGAAGTTTTCTGCAAAACCACAAGATGTGCATGCAAATGGTGCTTTTTGCAGAACGCGCACGTGGATTTCTACCAAATAATGTGCTAAGCTTGCCGATGCTGCTCTTTTTAGCACCCGCGCACGGATTTGTGCGAAAACGCGTTTTAAGCATGCACATGCATCTTTTGGTAGACGCGGATGAAGTTTTCTGCAAAACCACAAGATGTGCATGCAAATGGTGCTTTTGGCAGAACGCGCACGTGGATTTCTACCAAACGACGTGCTAAGCATGCCGATGCTGCTCTTTTTAGCACCCGCGCACGCATTTGTGCGAAAACGCGTTTTAAGCATGCACATGCATCTTTTGGTAGACGCGGATGAAGTTTTCTGCAAAACCACAAGATGTGCATGCAAATGGTGCTTTTTGCAGAACGCGCACGTGGATTTCTACCAAACGACGTGCTAAGCATGCCGATGCTGCTCTTTTTAGCACCCGCGCACGGATTTGTGCGAAAACGCGTTTTAAGCATGCACATGCATCTTTTGGTAGACGCGGATGAAGTTTTCTGCAAAACCACAAGATGTGCATGCAAATGGTGCTTTTGGCAGAACGCGCACGTAGATTTCTACCAAACGACGTGCTAATCATGCCGATGCTGCTCTTTTTAGCACCCGCGAACGCATTTGTGCGAAAACTCGTTTTAAGCATGCACATGCATCCTTTGGTAGACGCGGATGAAGTTTTCTGCAAAACCACAAGATGTGCATGCAAATGGTGCTTTTTGCAGAACGCGCACGTGGATTTCTACCAAACGACGTGCTAAGCATGCCGATGCTGCTCTTTTTAGCACCCGCGCACGCATTTGTGCGAAAACGCGTTTTAAGCATGCACATGCATCTTTTGGTAGACGCGGATGAAGTTTTCTGCAAAACCACAAGATGTGCATGCAAATGGTGCTTTTTGCAGAACGCGCACGTGGATTTCTACCAAACAACGTGCTAAGCATGCCGATGCTGCTCTTTTTAGCACCCGCGCACGGATTTGTGCGAAAACGCGTTTTAAGCATGCACAGGCATCTTTTGGTAGACGCGGATGAAGTTTTCTGCAAAACCACAAGATGTGCGTGCAAATGGGGCTTTTGGCAGAACGCGCACGTGGATTTCTACCAAACGACGTGCTAAGCATGCCGATGCTGCTCTTTTTAGCACCCGCGCACGCATTTGTGCGAAAACGCGTTTTAAGCATGCACATGCATCTTTTGGTAGACGCGGATGAAGTTTTCTGCAAAACCACAAGATGTGCATGCAAATGGTGCTTTTGGCAGAACGCGCACGTGGATTTCTACCAAACGACGTGCTAAGCATGCCGATGCTGCTCTTTTTAGCACCCGCGCACGGATTTGTGCGAAAACGCGTTTTAAGCATGCACATGCATCTTTTGGTAGACGCGGATGAAGTTTTCTGCAAAACCACAAGATGTGCATGCAAATGGTGCTTTTGGCAGAACGCGCACGTGGATTTCTACCAAACGACATGCTAAGCATGCCGATGCTGCTCTTTTTAGCACCCGCGCACGCATTTGTGCGAAAACGCGTTTTAAGCATGCACATGCATCTTTTGGTAGACGCGGATGAAGTTTTCTGCAAAAGCACAAGATGTGCATGCAAATGGTGCTTTTTTCAGAACGCGCACGTGGATTTCTACCAAACGACGTGCTAAGCATGCCGATGCCGCTATTTTTAGCACCCGCGCACGCATTTGCGCGAAAACGCGTTTTAAGCATGCACATGCATCTTTTGGTAGACGCGGATGAAGTTTTCTGCAAAACCACAAGATGTGCATGCAAATGGTGCTTTTTGCAGAACGCGCACGTGGATTTCTACCAAACGACGTGCTAAGCATGCCGATGCTGCTCTTTTTAGCACCCGCGCCCGCATTTGTGCGAAAACGCGTTTTAAGCATGCACATGCATCTTTTGGTAGGCGCGGATGAAGTTTTCTGCAAAACCACAACATGTGCATGCAAATGGTGCTTTTTGCAGAACGCGCACGTGGATTTCTACAAAACGACGTGCTAAGCATGCCGATGCTGCTCTTTTTAGCACCCGCGCACGCATTTGTGCGAAAACGCGTTTTAAGCATGCACATGCATCTTTTGGTAGACGCGGATGAAGTTTTCTGCAAAACCACAAGATGTGCATGCAAATGGTGCTTTTTGCAGAACGCGCACGTGGATTTCTACCAAACGACGTGCTAAGCATGCCGATGCTGCTCTTTTTAGCACCCGCGCACGGATTTGTGCGAAAACGCGTTTTAAGCATGCACATGCATCTTTTGGTAGACGCGGATGAAGTTTTCTGCAAAACCACAAGATGTGCATGCAAATGGTGCTTTTTGCAGAACGCGCACGTGGATTTCTACCAAACGACGTGCTAAGCATGCCGATGCTGCTCTTTTTAGCACCCGCGCACGCATTTGTGCGAAAACGCGTTTTAAGCATGCACATGCATCTTTTGGTAGACGCGGATGAAGTTTTCTGCAAAACCACAAGATGTGCATGCAAATGGTGCTTTTTGCAGAACGCGCACGTGGATTTCTACCAAACGAAGGGCTAAGCATGCCGATGCTGCTCTTTTTAGCACCCGCGCACGGATTTGTGCGAAAACGCGTTTTAAGCATGCACATGCATCTTTTGGTAGACGCGGATGAAGTTTTCTGCAAAACCACAAGATGTGCATGCAAATGGTGCTTTTGGCAGAACGCGCACGTGGATTTCTACCAAACGACGTGCTAAGCATGCCGATGCTGCTCTTTTTAGCACCCGCGCACGCATTTGTGCGAAAACGCGTTTTAAGCATGCACATGCATCTTTTGGTAGACGCGGATGAAGTTTTCTGCAAAACCACAAGATGTGCATGCAAATGGTGCTTTTGGCAGAACGCGCACGTGGATTTCTACCAAACGACGTGCTAAGCATGCCGATGCTGCTCTTTTTAGCACCCGCGCACGGATTTGTGCGAAAACGCGTTTTAAGCATGCACATGCATCTTTTGGTAGACGCGGATGAAGTTTTCTGCAAAACCACAAGATGTGCATGCAAATGGTGCTTTTTGCAGAACGCGCACGTGGATTTCTACCAAACGACGTGCTAAGCATGCCGATGCTGCTCTTTTTAGCACCCGCGCACGGATTTGTGCGAAAACGCGTTTTAAGCATGCACATGCATCTTTTGGTAGACGCGGATGAAGTTTTCTGCAAAACCACAAAATGTGCATGCAAATGGTGCTTTTGGCAGAACGCGCACGTAGATTTCTACCAAACGACGTGCTAATCATGCCGATGCTGCTCTTTTTAGCACCCGCGCACGCATTTGTGCGAAAACTCGTTTTAAGCATGCACATGCATCCTTTGGTTGACGCGGATGAAGTTTTCTGCAAAACCACAAGATGTGCATGCAAATGGTGCTTTTTGCAGAACGCGCACGTGGATTTCTACCAAACGACGTGCTAAGCATGCCGATGCTGCTCTTTTTAGCACCCGCGCACGCATTTGTGCGGAAAACGCGTTTTAAGCATGCACATGCATCTTTTGGTAGACGCGGATGAAGTTTTCTGCAAAACCACAAGATGTGCATGCAAATGGTGCTTTTTGCAGAACGCGCACGTGGATTTCTACCAAACAACGTGCTAAGCATGCCGATGCTGCTCTTTTTAGCACCCGCGCACGCATTTGTGCGAAAACGCGTTTTAAGCATGCACATGCATCTTTTGGTAGACGCGGATGAAGTTTTCTGCAAAACCACAAGATGTGCATGCGAATGGTGCTTTTTGCAGAACGCGCTCGTGGATTTCCACCAAACGACGTGCTAAGCATGCCGATGCTGCTCTTTTTACCACCCGCGCACGCATTTGTGCGAAAACGCGTGTTAAGCATGCACATGCATCTTTTGGTAGATGCGGATGAAGTTTTCTGCAAAACCACAAGATGTGCATGCAAATGGTGCTTTTTGCAGAACGCGCACGTGGATTTCTACCAAACGACGTGCTAAGCATGCCGATGCTGCTCTTTTTAGCACCCGCGCACGGATTTGTGCGAAAACGCGTTTTAAGCATGCACATGCATCTTTTGGGTAGGACGCGGATGAAGTTTTCTGCAAAACCACAAGATGTGCATGCAAATGGTGCTTTTGGCAGAACGCGCACGTGGATTTCTACCAAACGACGTGCTAAGCTTGCCGATGCTGCTCTTTTTAGCACCCGCGCACGGATTTGAGCGAAAACGCGTTTTAAGCATGCACATGCATCTTTTGGTAGACGCGGATGAAGTTTTCTGCAAAACCGCAAGATGTGCATGCAAATGGTGCTTTTTGCAGAACGCGCACGTGGATTTCTACCAAACGACGTGCTAAGCATGCCGATGCTGCTCTTTTTAGCACCCGCGCACGGATTTGTGCGAAAACGCGTTTTAAGCATGCACATGCATCTTTTGGTAGACGCGGATGAAGTTTTCTGCAAAACCACAAGATGTGCATGCAAATGGTGCTTTTGGCAGAACGCGCACGTGGATTTCTACCAAACGACGTGCTAAGCTTGCCGATGCTGCTCTTTTTAGCACCCGCGCACGGATTTGTGCGAAAACGCGTTTTAAGCATGCACATGCATCTTTTGGTAGACGCGGATGAAGTTTTCTGCAAAACCACAAGATGTGCATGCAAATGGTGCTTTTGGCAGAACGCGCACGTGGATTTCTACCAAACGACGTGCTAAGCATGCCGATGCTGCTCATTTTAGCACCCGCGCACGGATTTGTGCGAAAACGCGTTTTAAGCATGCACATGCATCTTTTGGTAGACGCGGATGAAGTTTTCTGCAAAACCACAAGATGTGCATGCAAATGGTGCTTTTGGCAGAACGCGCACGTGGATTTCTACCAAACGACATGCTAAGCATGCCGATGCTGCTCTTTTTAGCACCCGCGCACGCATTTGCGCGAAAACGCGTTTTAAGCATGCACATGCATCTTTTGGTAGACGCGGATGAAGTTTTCTGCAAAACCACAAGATGTGCATGCAAATGGTGCTTTTTGCAGAACGCGCACGTGGATTTCTACCAAACGACGTGCTAGCATGCCGATGCTGCTCTTTTTAGCACCCGCGCACGCATTTGTGCGAAAACGCGTTTTTAAGCATGCACATGCATCTTTTGGTAGACGCGGATGAAGTTTTCTGCAAAACCACAAGATGTGCATGCAAATGGTGCTTTTTGCAGAACGCGCACGTGGATGTCTACCAAACGACGTGCTAAGCATGCCGATGCTGCTCTTTTTAGCACCCCGCGCACGCATTTGTGCGAAAACGCGTTTTAAGCATGCACATGCATCTTTTGGTAGACGCGGATGAAGTTTTCTGCAAAACCACAAGATGTGCATGCAAATGGTGCTTTTTGCAGAACGCGCACGTGGATTTCTACCAAACGACGTGCTAAGCATGCCGATCCTGCTCTTTTTAGCACCCGCGCACAGATTTGTGCGAAAACGCGTTTTAAGCATGCACATGCATCTTTTGGTAGACGCGGATGAAGTTTTCTGCAAAACCACAAGATGTGCATGCAAATGGTGCTTTTGGCAGAACGCGCACGTAGATTTCTACCAAACGACGTGCTAATCATGCCGATGCTGTTCTTTTTAGCACCCGCGCACGCATTTGTGCGAAAACTCGTTTTAAAGCATGCACATGCATCCTTTGGTAGACGCGGATGAAGTTTTCTGCAAAACCACAAGATGTGCATGCAAATGGTGCTTTTTGCAGAACGCGCACGTGGATTTCTACCAAACGACGTGCTAAGCATGCCGATGCTGCTCTTTTTAGCACCCGCGCACGCATTTGTGCGGAAAACGCGTTTTAAGCATGCACATGCATCTTTTGGTAGACGCGGATGAAGTTTTCTGCAAAACCACAAGATGTGCATGCAAATGGTGCTTTTGCAGAACGCGCACGTGGATTTCTACCAAACAACGTGCTAAGCATGCGATGCTGCTCTTTTTAGCACCCGCGCACGCATTTGTGCGAAAACGCGTTTTAAGCATGCACATGCATCTTTTGGTAGACGCGGATGAAGTTTTCTGCAAAACCACAAGATGTGCATGGCAAATGGTGCTTTTTGCAGAACGCGCACGTGGATTTCTACCAAACGAAGGGCTAAGCATGCCGATGCTGCTCTTTTTAGCACCCGCGCACGGATTTGTGCGAAAACGCGTTTTAAGCATGCACATGCATCTTTTGGTAGACGCGGATGAAGTTTTCTGCAAAACCACAAGATGTGCATGCAAATGGTGCTTTTGGCAGAACGCGCACGTGGATTTCTACCAAACGACGTGCTAAGCATGCCGATGCTGCTCTTTTTAGCACCCCGCGCACGCATTTGTGCGAAAACGCGGTTTTAAGCATGCACATGCATCTTTTGGTAGACGCGGATGAAGTTTTCTGCAAAACCACAAGATGTGCATGCAAATGGTGCTTTTGGCAGAACGCGCACGTGGATTTCTACCAAACGACGTGCTAAGCATGCCGATGCTGCTCTTTTTAGCACCCGCGCACGGATTTGTGCGAAAACGCGTTTTTAAGCATGCACATGCATCTTTTGGTAGACGCGGATGAAGTTTTCTGCAAAACCACAAGATGTGCATGCAAATGGTGCTTTTTGCAGAACGCGCACGTGGATTTCTACCAAACGACGTGCTAAGCATGCCGATGCTGCTCTTTTTAGCACCCGCGCACGGATTTGTGCGAAAACGCGTTTTTAAGCATGCACATGCATCTTTTGGTAGACGCGGATGAAGTTTTCTGCAAAACCACAAAATGTGCATGCAAATGGTGCTTTTGGCAGAACGCGCACGTAGATTTCTATCAAACGACGTGCTAATCATGCCGATGCTGCTCTTTTTAGCACCCGCGCACGCATTTGTGCGAAAACTCGTTTTAAGCATGCACATGCATCCTTTGGTTGACGCGGATGAAGTTTTCTGCAAAACCACAAGATGTGCATGCAAATGGTGCTTTTTGCAGAACGCGCACGTGGATTTCTACCAAACGACGTGCTAAGCATGCCGATGCTGCTCTTTTTAGCACCCGCGCACGCATTTGTGCGAAAACGCGTTTTAAGCATGCACATGCATCTTTTGGTAGACGCGGATGAAGTTTTCTGCAAAACCACAAGATGTGCATGCAAATGGTGCTTTTTGCAGAACGCGCACGTGGATTTCTACCAAACAACGTGCTAAGCATGCCGATGCTGCTCTTTTTAGCACCCGCGCACGCATTTGTGCGAAAACGCGTTTTAAGCATGCACATGCATCTTTTGGTAGACGCGGATGAAGTTTTTCTGCAAAACCACAAGATGTGCATGCGAATGGTGCTTTTTGCAGAACGCGCTCGTGGATTTCTACCAAACGACGTGCTAAGCATGCCGATGCTGCTCTTTTTACCACCCGCGCACGCATTTGTGCGAAAACGCGTGTTAAGCATGCACATGCATCTTTTGGTAGACGCGGATGAAGTTTTCTGCAAAACCACAAGATGTGCATGCAAATGGTGCTTTTTGCAGAACGCGCACGTGGATTTCTACCAAACGACGTGCTAAGCATGCCGATGCTGCTCTTTTTAGCACCCGCGCACGGATTTGTGCGAAAACGCGTTTTAAGCATGCCACATGCATCTTTTGGTAGACGCGGATGAAGTTTTCTGCAAAACCACAAGATGTGCATGCAAATGGTGCTTTTGGCAGAACGCGCACGTGGATTTCTACCAAACGACGTGCTAAGCTTGCCGATTGCTGCTCTTTTTAGCACCCGCGCACGGATTTGAGCGAAAACGCGTTTTAAGCATGCACATGCATCTTTTGGTAGACGCGGATGAAGTTTTCTGCAAAACCGCAAGATGTGCATGCAAATGGTGCTTTTTGCAGAACGCGCACGTGGATTTCTACCAAACGACGTGCTAAGCATGCCGATGCTGCTCTTTTTAGCACCCGCGCACGGATTTGTGCGAAAACGCGTTTTAAGCATGCACATGCATCTTTTGGTAGACGCGGATGAAGTTTTCTGCAAAACCACAAGATGTGCATGCAAATGGTGCTTTTGGCAGAACGCGCACGTGGATTTCTACCAAACGACGTGCTAAGCTTGCCGATGCTGCTCTTTTTAGCACCCGCGCACGGATTTGTGCGAAAACGCGTTTTAAGCATGCACATGCATCTTTTGGTAGACGCGGATGAAGTTTTCTGCAAAACCACAAGATGTGCATGCAAATGGTGCTTTTGGCAGAACGCGCACGTGGATTTCTACCAAACGACGTGCTAAGCATGCCGATGCTGCTCTTTTTAGCACCCGCGCACGGATTTGTGCGAAAAACGCGTTTTAAAGCATGCACATGCATCTTTTGGTAGACGCGGATGAAGTTTTCTGCAAAACCACAAGATGTGCATGCAAATGGTGCTTTTGGCAGAACGCGCACGTGGATTTCTACCAAACGACATGCTAAGCATGCCGATGCTGCTCTTTTTAGCACCCGCGCACGCATTTGCGCGAAAACGCGTTTTAAGCATGCACATGCATCTTTTGGTAGACGCGGATTGAAGTTTTCTGCAAAACCACAAGATGTGCATGCAAATGGTGCTTTTTGCAGAACGCGCACGTGGATTTCTACCAAACGACGTGCTAAGCATGCCGATGCTGCTCTTTTTAGCACCCGCGCACGCATTTTGTGCGAAAACGCGTTTTAAGCATGCACATGCATCTTTTGGTAGACGCGGATGAAGTTTTCTGCAAAACCACAAGATGTGCATGCAAATGGTGCTTTTTGCAGAACGCGCACGTGGATGTCTACCAAACGACGTGCTAAGCATGCCGATGCTGCTCTTTTTAGCACCCGCGCACGCATTTGTGCGAAAACGCGTTTTAAGCATGCACATGCATCTTTTGGTAGACGCGGATGAAGTTTTCTGCAAAACCACAAGATGTGCATGCAAATGGTGCTTTTTGCAGAACGCGCACGTGGGATTTCTACCAAACGACGTGCTAAGCATGCCGATCCTGCTCTTTTTAGCACCCGCGCACAGATTTGTGCGAAAACGCGTTTTAAGCATGCACATGCATCTTTTGGTAGACGCGGATGAAGTTTTCTGCAAAACCACAAGATGTGCATGCAAATGGTGCTTTTGGCAGAACGCGCACGTAGATTTCTACCAAACGACGTGCTAATCATGCCGATGCTGTTCTTTTTAGCACCCGCGCACGCATTTGTGCGAAAAACTCGTTTTTAAGCATGCACATGCATCCTTTGGTAGACGCGGATGAAGTTTTCTGCAAAACCACAAGATGTGCATGCAAATGGTGCTTTTTGCAGAACGCGCACGTGGATTTCTACCAAACGACGTGCTAAGCATGCCGATGCTGCTCTTTTTAGCACCCGCGCACGCATTTGTGCGAAAACGCGTTTTAAGCATGCACATGCATCTTTTGGTAGACGCGGATGAAGTTTTCTGCAAAACCACAAGATGTGCATGCAAATGGTGCTTTTTGCAGAACGCGCACGTGGATTTCTACCAAACAACGTGCTAAGCATGCCGATGCTGCTCTTTTTAGCACCCGCGCACGCATTTGTGCGAAAACGCGTTTTAAGCATGCACATGCATCTTTTGGTAGACGCGGATGAAGTTTTCTGCAAAACCACAAGATGTGCATGCAAATGGTGCTTTTTGCAGAACGCGCACGTGGATTTCTACCAAACGACGTGCTAAGCATGCCGATGCTGCTCTTTTTAGCAACCCGCGCACGGATTGTGCGAAAATGCGTTTTAAGCATGCACATGCATCTTTTGGTAGACGCGGATGACGTTTTCTGCAAAACCACAAGTTGTGCATGCAAATGGTGCTTTTTGCAGAACGCGCTCGTGGATTTCTACCAAACGACGTGCTAAGCATGCCGATGCTGCTCTTTTTATCACCCGCGCACGCATTTGTGCGAAAACGCGTTTTAAGCATGCACATGCATCTTTTGGTAGACGCGGATGAAGTTTTCTGCAAAACCACAAGATGTGCATGCAAATGGTGCTTTTTGCAGAACGCGCACGTGGATTTCTACCAAACGACGTGCTAAGCATGCCGATGCTGCTCTTTTTAGCACCCGCGCACGGATTTGTGCGAAAACGCGTTTTAAGCATGCACATGCATCTTTTGGTAGACGCGGATGAAGTTTTCTGCATGTCCAAACGCGATTGTACGCACAGACAGCCAGCGTTCCTTTTTTGTGTATATATCATTACTATAATTTCTGTATCTGTCATTTAGACAGCCCCCTGTACACCCCTACATAACAAGTGCAAAGATCTGTCTCGCGTGTGTACGGATGAAGTTTTCTGCAAAACCACAAGATGTGCATGCAAATGGTGCTTTTGGCAGAACGCGCACGTGGATTTCTACCAAACGACGTGCTAAGCTTGCCGATGCTGCTCTTTTTAGCACCCGCGCACGGATTTGTGCGAAAACGCGTTTTAAGCATGCACATGCATCTTTTGGTAGACGCGGATGAAGTTTTCTGCAAAACCACAATATGTGCATGCAAATGGTGCTTTTGGCAGAACGCGCACGTGGATTTCTACCAAACGACGTGCTAAGCATGCCGATGCTGCTCTTTTTAGCACCCGCGCACGGATTTGTGCGAAAACGCGTTTTAAGCATGCACATGCATCTTTTGGTAGACGCGGATGAAGTTTTCTGCAAAACCACAAGATGTGCATGCAAATGGTGCTTTTGGCAGAACGCGCACGTGGATTTCTACCAAACGACATGCTAAGCATGCCGATGCTGCTCTTTTTAGCACCCGCGCACGCATTTGTGCGAAAACGCGTTTTAAGCATGCACATGCATCTTTTGGTAGACGCGGATGAAGTTTTCTGCAAAAGCACAAGATGTGCATGCAAATGGTGCTTTTTGCAGAACGCGCACGTGGATTTCTACCAAACGACGTGCTAAGCATGCCGATGCCGCTATTTTTAGCACCCGCGCACGCATTTGCGCGAAAACGCGTTTTAAGCATGCACATGCATCTTTTGGTAGACGCGGATGAAGTTTTCTGCAAAACCACAAGATGTGCATGCAAATGGTGCTTTTTGCAGAACGCGCACGTGGATTTCTACCAAACGACGTGCTAAGCATGCCGATGCTGCTCTTTTTAGCACCCGCGCCCGCATTTGTGCGAAAACGCGTTTTAAGCATGCACATGCATCTTTTGGTAGGCGCGGATGAAGTTTTCTGCAAAACCACAACATGTGCATGCAAATGGTGCTTTTTGCAGAACGCGCACGTGGATTTCTACCAAACGACGTGCTAAGCATGCCGATGCTGCTCTTTTTAGCACCCGCGCACGCATTTGTGCGAAAACGCGTTTTAAGCATGCACATGCATCTTTTGGTAGACGCGGATGAAGTTTTCTGCAAAACCACAAGATGTGCATGCAAATGGTGCTTTTGGCAGAACGCGCACGTGGATTTCTACCAAACGACGTGCTAAGCTTGCCGATGCTGCTCTTTTTAGCACCCGCGCACGGATTTGTGCGAAAACGCGTTTTAAGCATGCACATGCATCTTTTGGTAGACGCGGATGAAGTTTTCTGCAAAACCGCAAGATGTGCATGCAAATGGTGCTTTTGGCAGAACGCGCACGTAGATTTCTACCAAACGACGTGCTAATCATGCCGATGCTGCTCTTTTTAGCACCCGCGCACGCATTTGTGCGAAAACTCGTTTTAAGCATGCACATGCATCCTTTGGTTGACGCGGATGAAGTTTTCTGCAAAACCACAAGATGTGCATGCAAATGGTGCTTTTTGCAGAACGCGCACGTGGATTTCTACCAAACGACGTGCTAAGCATGCCGATGCTGCTCTTTTTAGCACCCGCGCACGCATTTGTGCGAAAACGCGTTTTAAGCATGCACATGCATCTTTTGGTAGACGCGGATGAAGTTTTCTGCAAAACCACAAGATGTGCATGCAAATGGTGCTTTTTGCAGAACGCGCACGTGGATTTCTACCAAACAACGTGCTAAGCATGCCGATGCTGCTCTTTTTAGCACCCGCGCACGCATTTGTGCGAAAACGCGTTTTAAGCATGCACATGCATCTTTTGGTAGACGCGGATGAAGTTTTCTGCAAAACCACAAGATGTGCATGCGAATGGTGCTTTTTGCAGAACGCGCTCGTGGATTTCTACCAAACGACGTGCTAAGCATGCCGATGCTGCTCTTTTTACCACCCGCGCACGCATTTGTGCGAAAACGCGTGTTAAGCATGCACATGCATCTTTTGGTAGACGCGGATGAAGTTTTCTGCAAAACCACAAGATGTGCATGCAAATGGTGCTTTTTGCAGAACGCGCACGTGGATTTCTACCAAACGACGTGCTAAGCATGCCGATGCTGCTCTTTTTAGCACCCGCGCACGGATTTGTGCGAAAACGCGTTTTAAGCATGCACATGCATCTTTTGGTAGACGCGGATGAAGTTTTCTGCAAAACCACAAGATGTGCATGCAAATGGTGCTTTTGGCAGAACGCGCACGTGGATTTCTACCAAACGACG